>NC_081348.1:126827-131758 GCF_029784015.1 Lycium ferocissimum
CCGGGGCCGCGCCAGCAGGGGGACGTACTCGACCCCCGGAAGCTCCATCGCCAGATTGCAGCTAGCCCGCCTGTTTTGTTTCTCGCTCTTTGGTACTATTTTTGTATATATGTATATATTCGGGCATAAGATTTCGGCCCTTATATGTATATGTGTACTATGTTTAGAGGCTCGTGAACGGATATGTTTTAGATGTTTTGTACCTTGGTGGTCCGTCGTCGTATAATGTGATAGCAACGTTTGCTAGCCCATGTTTATATTATGCTATTAATGTTAAGTGACAAAGAAAAAAATGGTGATGTTCATACGGCCTACTTAGGATAAGAATACGACACGAGATAAGAGGTGCTCGGTACAAATATCGGGTACCCGTCGCGGCCCACCGTCGTGGGTCGTGACGAGGGGTATCGACGGCGGTCCTAGGGGTTTGTTCACGAGCCGTGTCCAAGAGAGTCACGATTTATGGGTGTGTAGCGCGCTCACACTTATAAATGAGAGCGGCACGAGTATTTAGGAAATATGACCTTCTTTGTACTCGGATCGTGCGATAGAGCTATGTTATCGAGGGTTTACATGTTATTCTCACAATTCCGTGAAAAATTTAATTGGTCCAACACATGTAAAGGGGCCAGTGACACTTGTATGACTTATATTAACATGCGATAAGATGACTACTAAGTCATCTTTCTACATCCCACACTTAGAAAAAAAATCAAGAACTTTGGATGAAGCTTGAAAGGCCATTCGCCTAAGAACAAGAAAAACCAAGTCAATTTGAGCCATCACAAAAATATTTCCTTGGTGCAAATCCACTAGTGGATGTCCCTAGTTAACGTGGAAGTGTTGTTGAAGCGAACAAACCATCCGTTTTGTCAATCGCAAACCCTAGCCTAGTTGTGAAGTTGAAGAAGAAAGGTAAGATTTAATCTTGTTTCATGTGTTATGAATGATGTATGTGTTATATCCCGCATTTTTGTGTAATCAGATAATTCAAGACAATCGCGGGAGCACAATAAGTAAGGCCATATTTTTAATTTGTTAAGCATGTGAATGGCTTATGAAGAATTTAGAAGTGAATTATCAAGAAAGGTCAAGGGCATAAAGTGAGATTCGCATACAATGCATGGAATATATAAAGTGAAGGCGAAGGGTAAATTTGGAATTTGGAAAACAGTTTTATGAATTACTACTTGTCATGAAAAATACAATTGGGCTTGAAATTTTAAGAGAAAAAAAGGGGGGACCAACCGGTTACGGGCATGGCCAAGCCCATTGTGGGGTGTAAGTGATAATTTTAAAAGATGACTAAGTCATCTTTATTCCATAATTCACTAGAAAATTCAAGAACAAAAGAAGAGAGGAGAAGGAGCAAAAATCCAAGGCCTATTCGGCCATGTGCAAAAATTCCAAGAAAATTTACAAAAATTTCTTCAAAAATCATTTCCTACCAATTAAAGGGTCCACAGCAAGGTGGAGTAGTCATTGGAGCAAGAAAACCACATATTTGTGGGTTGCAAGTTCTAAAGAAGGAAGATAAGAGAGAAAGGTAAGAATTCACTCTTTTATATGTTATGGATGTTTATGCATGTTGTGTATGCAAAAATGGATGAAATTCATAGAAGAACAAGAATGATAGGTGGTGGCCGTGCATGTATATGTGTGTATAGAAATCATGTGCTAATTATTTTATTTAGTGTTTGGTTGTTATTGTTGTGGAAGCCATGTTGATAATGGAAGTTGAATAATTTTTGAGAAGTTGTAGCCATAGGCATATGATGTTGGTAAGTGAGTTGCATGATGTATGCATGGCCGTGTGGAATTGTTGAAGTGTGGAGGAAAACGAGTTAATTTTATTTAGTATATTGGTTGTTGTTGTTATGTGAGTCGCTATTGCTAATAAGAACTTAGTAATTTTTGTGAAATGGTAGAAGTTGGAGACTTGTGGTTGAAGCTATGTAAATTGAATATTATGTTCTTACATGTATGGTAGACAATGATATTGGTATGGTGTTGTCGGAATATATATTATAAAGTTATTATTGTTTTATTGGAAGTTGGAAAGACTTGAAGGAAGTAGTATGTTGATTGAAGTGTTAGAATGTATTTTGGATTGAATATGGAAATTATTAGCATGGTTATTGTCATTATATGAGTAGCTTGGCGGGTTGAATTCCGGATTGTTATTGATTGAAATTGGCTAAGTTGAGTTTGGGGGATGGTATATTACTGAGGAGAGGTGCGCAAAATTTCGGTAGACAAGTAGTATTTTAAGATTCAATCTTTAAATGCTCTAATCAATGTTTGGTAAACATGACCAAATTGTAGATTTTGGCGGATTTGCAACTTGAATTTGGAGTAGCACAAGGAGCGGAAAAAAAAGGTATGTAAGCTTCACCTTTCCTTCTTGGCATGTCTTAGACGTAATAGGTTTGGACACGGGCCTTGGGGACACTTCCTTTCCTAGAAATCCGAGATTGAAATTAATCCTTTTCCATTCAATAGAAGTGAACTAATATTTTGCATAAAATGTTGGAACGTTATCTAAACACCTAGAACTCGTACAAATATGACCCGACTACCTTAAAACCCTCATAAGTGACATCTTTGGATGTAACATATGTAAAGTGTGTACGCCACCTCATTTGACTCGAGGTGGGCCTTTGTTCCCGGATTTTCTTTATTGCTCCGTTACGGACGATAAGTGTTGTAACTATTCTAATGAGAATATTTCAACGATAATAATAATAATGATGACGTAAGAAAGAGAATAGGTCTATGACAAGTATGATAAGAATGATTCCATGACTAAGAGCCTTAGGTTAAGGATCCAGTGTGAATATGAAAGTGTTAGACTAGTTCTTGACCTTTAATTTTATTCCTTGGTTATGATATTATTCTAAAGATTTTAGACATATGAACTAACGTTTATGATGCCCGCTTCATTTCGTTTCGTACGTTTTCTCTTAATATCATTTTCCATTAATAGTCCGCTTTATAATTATCGTTCCTTTAAAATGAGACACGTGTATATGAGATATGTATATGTACATGGGTGGGGAAGGGATATGGGGAATGGGAAGGGAAAAATGTTTCATTGCCACACAATTAGTGGCTTATCATCCGGACGCTGGATGCCGGACAATGGATATATGGGCGGCGAAACCGATGTATTCCGGGCGCTATGTGGGCGAGCCGACGTTGTTCGGTGCTATGACATGACATGATATGATATGACATGATATGACACGATATGTTATGACATGATATGATATGACATGATATGACACGATATGTTATGATATGATATGAGATGACATGATATGACATGATATGATATGATATGATATGATATGACATGATATGATATGATATATATGATATGATATGATATGACACGACATGATATGATATGATATGATATGACATGATATGATATAGTACGATATGATACGATATGACATGATATGATACGATATGATAGGATATGATACGACATGATATGATAAGACACGATATACTCCGGCGCTATGTGGGCGAGCCGACGTTATTCGGTGCTATGACATGACATGATATGATATGACATGATATGACACGATATGTTATGACATGATATGATATGACATGATATGACACGATATGTTATGATATGATATGAGATGACATGATATGACATGATATGATATGATATGAGATAACATGATATGATATGATACGATATGATATGATATGACACGACATGATATGATATGATATGATATGACATGATATGATATAGTACGATATGATACGATATGACATGATATGATACGATATGATAGGATATGATACGACATGATAGGATATGATACGACATGATACAATTTACATGACAAAATGATATGATGCGACATGCTATGATATGATATAATATGACATGATAAGATACGACATGATATGTTATAATAGGCCACGACATGATATAGGTTATGTTTGCTATGTCTACGAAAAAGAGAAATGTTTTTTCTTTCCCGAGAGGGAAAATACAAGCATGCATAGTATCCAACTCGAAAAGGGTATCCTCGTATGTGTTACTTTCTCCTATTCGTCATATGTCCCATGGACCCATGACATGATTATTCATACCTTGTATCTTTCTTGGATTATTAGTTTCCATGCCTTACATACTGGTACATTATTAAATCCGAGGTCCCCTTCTTGTGGACGCTGCGTTCCATGTCACAAAAGTCACAGCGCAGACGACCGACCCCTGGGGAGCTCCGATCGAGCGGTGTTTAAGCGCTCCGGTTGTTTCGGAGCCTCGGTTCTTGGTACTATTTTGTATATATGTATATATTCGGGCATAAAGATTACTCGGCCCTTCCTATGTATATGTGTACTATATTTAGAGGCTCGTAGATAGATATGTACGATTAGATGTTTTGTACCTTGGTGGTCCCAATCGATCGTATAATGTGATAGCAACGTTTGCTAGCCCATGTTTATATTATGCTATTAATGTTAAGTGACAAAGAAAAAAAAACGGTGGTGTTCATACGGCCCACTTAGGGATAAGAATACGACACGAGATAAGAGGTGCTCGGTACAAGTATCGGGGTACCATTGCATGACCCCCCGATTGGGTCGTGACGATGATGTACGTTGTGTAGTATGCTAAAATGGGTAAAATTCATGAAATATGGTATGTTGGAGTTGAGCCGTGCATGGTGTGTATGGTCGTGTAGGTGTGTGTGTCGTGTTGAGATGATGAATTGATTCTATGTAGCATGTTTTTATTGTTGCTAAAAGAAAAGAATGAGAATCAACAAGAATGCTGTGTGTAGTGTTGGCCAAATAGGGTCATATTGTGTGAATGAGAATGGATTAATTCTATTTGGAATTTTGAATATTGTCGTTGTGAATTCTATGTTAGAAATGAGAGTTTTAAAGACTCA
>NC_081348.1:131858-138876 GCF_029784015.1 Lycium ferocissimum
AATGTTAATCAATTCAATAAATTTAACGAATTTCCAACCCCTTTTTTCCCCGAACCCTAATCTGTTCCCAATTTCATAACATATCAATTAACTAATCAAATCAAACCAAATGGGCCGTAACCTCCCTCAAACCCAAACCCGGGGACAAGCAATCCCCAATAGTTTTCCCCCCCCCCCCCCCCCTTTCCAAAGCTTAACTTCAAATAAAATTTTCCCAAGGAAAAGTAAAGGGGTCTTTATCAAAAAACAAAAAGGGGGGAAAACCCCACAGTTCTACACTTTTCTGGGTGAACTATCACTAAGCGTGAATTCATACAAATATTAATCCCAATAATCATATTCTATCCATTCATGGGTTTTCTAATCAATTCAACCCCTTTTAAAGAGTTTTATGCTAAAGCCGCCATCTTTACGAAACCCTAAGTGCTAATACATCATTCTCATCATTAATAAATGAGTTCTCATCCTAGGAAGTTATAATCTATACTCCCAGATAATTAAGGCACAATAAAATCAATAACCCGTTTATTTATTCAAGGGTTTGCAATTTACAGGGATTCACATTCTTTCGTTTACCATTGTCAGGGACACCTTTACTAGCTGTGGAACCTAACAATATGATGGAATGAACATAGTAAAGAAGGTTGAGACTTATCTCTCAAAAAGTATTTTAGCCACTAGCCTTAGAATATCGCCACGGGGAGTTCTTGAAATCGTTTGGGAGTTATGTGGGGGAATGGGTTCGGAATAAGAATATTAAAACACTTATTCTCGCTTCTCGTCGACCGCTACGGTCAACGTGTCTCGCTACGGCGGTCTCGCTATAGCGGGGAAGCCTCCCGCCTATGGTAGACCTCATTAATTCCCAATCCCCACGGCGGCGGTTAACGCTACACACGACGGACCCGGCTACGGCCCGGTCTCCCGACTCCATTCACGTCCATTTTGACCGGTAGCTTGGGTTTTTCACCGATTTCACCCAAAAATCCCAACACCGATCCGCGACTTTACGGACGCAAACAAAACATGCACATATACATAAAAACATCTTGCGGACTCACCCGAGGGAGCCTCGAGATTCCCAACGGAGGTTTAGTTTTCTAAGTCACCCCGCATAATGACCGCAATGTCAGCTACATCTAGGGTGTATTCTCTCCAAAAAGAGCAATTTAGAATGAAGTGGGAAAAGTTTTACGAAGTTAGGCTTTTATCAAATTCGCAAAAAATCGCTTTCCCCCAGGCATAAAATGGCCTGGCACGATGCGTGGGGGGCTGCGGGCCGTGTCGCGCATAGTGTATTTTTCGATGGTGTCAAAATTTGGATTTTTTCTGGAATTTTGGCCTGGTGCGCCGCATGGGGCGCTAGGCCATTCCGGCGTTGTTCCTGTGAAACGGGACATAACTCCTAGCACGAGCTCATTTTGGCTCTATAATATATCATTGAAAGGTATTTCAAAGGATACAACTTTCATGTTTTAAGTTTTTCTCAAATTACCGACGAAATTTTCACAAAATTTTTTCCGGAAGCTTGAACCTACTCGTAGCTTATACCGATTCTATCGAATCTTAAGTACCCCTCACTTTTCGTCTTGATTCCAAAACAACTATTTTCACCCAAACTCATCTCGATAGTACTTCATGTCTAAAATTCCACATTAATACTAACGCATCCACACCTATTCCGGATTTGCGGAGTGATACATTGACGCGTGGCCAACGCGCATGGCCTCTTGCTACCGAGCGTGTTTGTGACGCTCTAACCTCTGCTTTGATTTTCATTTGGCCTGATCTTTATAGGGATGGAAATATATTTCCATGTACTTAACAACTTTCATTAAGGTCACTTTTCCAAATTCTCAACTAATCAAAGGGTTACGATCGCCAAAGCAGGCCATAGCCACTTTCGCAAAAACGAGAAACCTTCTAAATTTCGTTTTACTTTCTTAATACGAGTCGATACCTTAGTCGAGGACTTTGAGTTGTTACATTTCCGGAGCATATCTATGGTCCTTGAGAAAGAGGTAAGTTAACTACATCTCGGCTCGCCATAGTCATCGCTATCTTCCCATTGTTGTACCTTCTATGTCTAGGATTGAGGGTTGTGGGAAACTTGTAACCCGTACTACCTTGGGTGGAGTGTTAGATATCTAGAAATAATCTAATGGTGGATTTAAGTTAATGAGCTATGCCTAGCAGGGAAGGACATTTTCTTGTTTTTATCTCTAATTTTATTATGGAATTCTCTAACGGGTTAGTGTACGGTTTCTCTTGAAATTAGCGATTTTGTCGATAAAAGAAGTTGATGGTTTGTTTGGGTTTAGATAACTATGGAAATTGAATTATCAATCAATGGAGAACTTAGTAAACTAGTTTAAAGGGTTCGATTTTACTTGTATTAGATATTTAGGATCGTTTCAAGCCAGACGTTATAGAGTCCTTTAGATTGGTGACAAATAGACATTCTTGATGCCTTGCTTACTCGATTTGCTTACATTCCTAGAACCCTCTCGTCTCCCGCATACTCTGCGAAGATGGAAGGCAAAGTTCAAATGGGCGTTCGTGGCACCTATTCGGCCTCGAGTAGGTTACGGGCCATTACTTTAGTTAGACTTTAATTATTGAAATGTATATATTCGTAGAATTGACTCGGGAAAATCATGATTAGATCTTCGAACACGATGTTGGGATGGATATACTCTTAGGTTGGTATGATTTCTGATTATGTGGACTTGTCGCCGTTATTTTATGCATGGTGATTATGGTGTACTTGCTATGTTTGGAAGTGAAGGGATATGATAGACTCACTATACTGACTAAACTAGATTGTTGATTTCATTTTTGTGGTTGAGTTGATTTATCTAAGTCTTGATGTGGCTTATAATGTTGTGAGTTCCATAGTATATTCATTGATTGCATTGATTCAGCATTATTGCATTAATTCACTCATACATGATGGAGAGGTTTCAGAAATGATTGATGAAAGACTTATGGCAACTATGAAGGAAATGTTCCAGAGCCCGATGGGGAATGGTTCCGGGAGATATGATGTGTATTCCGTGATCCCAAGTGTTTCAAAGCGAGTAGTACATGGACGCCATGGGTCCCAGCGGTCATGACCGCCGAGACGTCGATATTCCGCCGGAGCATGTATGTACGCCGAGTTATCGGTCATTGCATTCATTTGCATGTACGTACTCATTACCTCATACATTCATATCATTGATTCTCATGGCTTGATAATATTAGATTTGCTTTATGATTTCGTGTTGATTATTGTGATTTCCTTAATTGTCCGCTCTTTGGTTGTGTTGTGCTCATTAAGATAGCTCACAGGGGTTACGGTGAGTAGGGTTGTTAGTAAGGAGGATGTATAATAGGGATTAGTAAACAAGACCTAAGATATGGAACAAACATAGCGAGACTTCTCTATTTTACCTCGTGTTAAGATAGAATGTGTTTGCATGAGTATTTACTTGGGAGAGTTAATGAATTGAAGATTTGAAAGTTGCACCTAGGCCCTTGATTGAGAATTAATGATATATTGGAGTCAATTGTTGTAAATCATTATCTAAGCATGCCTATTAATTGTGATTGATTTCCTATCATTCTTATACGTTGACTTCTATACCGGTTATATATGTTTTCCTAATCATTGTTGGCCTATGATGCTTACCGGTACGCGTGTGTGCGATATTACTCTTGCTACACCTTTTTTGGGTCGCAGTTGTTACGGAGTTTGGATCGGGATTTCATATCCTCCGAAGATCTCGTAGGCGTCAACTCCCAAAAGCTTTCGGTTAACTTTCTTTCTAAACATAAGTTGTATTCATGTCATTATAATGTAATTCATTTCAAGTTGTGAATCTTAGAAGCTCTTGTACGCGTCACAGCCCGGTTTTGGGGAAAATTCTTATTTAATACAACATTGTCTTGTTAATTTCTTCTTCTAAATTGAGGATTTGAAAGGACTAATATTTATTCTTTTATATTGGCGTAATCAAGTAATCGGTTTTAGGAAGAGGTTCACCTACCGTGTGGGATGGTATAGGTTCCCGAATGTCTCGTGATTTGGGTTGTGACAAAACACCAATTTTTTCCCCATAAAATACCTTGGTTGTCCTATTTTTCCCGGGTAGGAAGGGTTGTCCTACTTTGTTGATATTGCAAAAGTGTTATGAACAAGGTTCCCGAGGATGTCGAGGCAACGTTTTATCCTAGGTGGAGTGCAATCACATCAAACATGTTATCCAATCATAGACTCGCATACCCTAGCGCAATTTCCCCTCCCAATGGCATTATAAAATAGTTAAAAGGATACTTTTGCTAATTTTACGAGCGAAACCGATAACAATAAAAGGTATCAACGGAGTTCTTGGGGAAACATGTGCTATCCACGAGAATGAGAAGGTACAAGTTTCAAAAGCATGAAGACATATGTAAAGCTTTTGCCGCTAAGAAGATAGTGGAGAATTTGAGAGTTGAGAACAACTTATGGTCTCAATTCATGATGGCTAAGTATTGGCAAAGGGGTCATGTGGTAGCTACAAGGTTCAAGGAAGTCATTTCTTTATTTGGAAAGACTTATTGAGAATAAAAGTTGAAAGTAAACCACGTTTAATTTCTTGTGGAAGATCAATGAAGCTCAAATATCTTTTGGTGGGACAATTCGGCTTGGTATTGGTCCGTGGCTCTTCGTATCATTCGACGGTAACCTGTGTTATATCGGTATTTTTGTACTTTGGATTATTCGTAAGTTAATCGACGTAAATCGAGGACAAGATTGTTTGGGATATGAGACAAGGACCTTTTAATCCCAATTTTTAATAAATTGGATGATTTGCTTGTAAATTTCAATTAGTGTAGAAATATTAATGGAGATTAGGGATTAATTAACCATGATTAGATTATTAAGTGGGGATTAATGATTAATTAAGTTAATTAGTGTATTAAATGGACCTACAACATATGGCAGAATCCGGTTAAGTCCGTACCATAGTGGGACACTTGTCGACATGGGCAGTTTGCATTTATATACCATGTGATGACTCATTAAATCATAACTTCATCTTCACAAAATTGAATTGGAGAAAAAAACCACGATAAATGGCGGCCTCTTTTGAAGCTCGCACAGCCCATTTGGCTTGACATAATTAAATTGCTAATCATTCGTAACGTGTGGAGAAAGAACTATGAACAACCATGGGTACGCAAGCTCTCGGCCAAGTTCTACATTTTGATAGCAAGAAAATTATAAATTCCTAAGGTGTTCTAGACGTTTAAGAGTGCAACACTTTGCTTTAGTGATCAGCAACGTGAATTTATATCCTTGGAGCAGCAAGGACACTTGTAATTTTAAGTTATAATTTCCCGGCCAACGTTTAGAGGCCAGCTTGCTAAGGTAAGGTTTATCCCTCCTACATGTTTTAGAGATGGTTTGGTCTTTGTACAATTTGATGGATGTGGAATTTAATGGAAGGAAAGCTTAAATCATGCTAGAATTTGTATTGATTTCATGGGCTGTTTTAGAACTTGTTGTGATATTAAGATAGTTTTCTTGAATATGAGTAGTTGATGTCGTTGTTGTGTTGTTGCTGATATGACTCACCAATTTGGAAGAAAGAAGTGCATAAGATATCGTATACGAAGCGTATGTGGTTTGCTTGGTGTATATTCTTAGATGTTCATGAGGTTATTGGGCATTGTTATATTGTAATTAGAAATTTTTTTGTTCTTGTTGAGTTGAAGGACTAAGTGTAGTTATAATCATGTATTGTGTTGTTGTAGTAACGGACTGATTTGGAATGTTGTTCGTGCGGTGCGGGCGGTTTTGGGGTGTTCTTGAATCTTGCTTTGGATAGTTCTTGATATAGTAACTTGGACGTGTGGTTGTTGATATTGATCTAGTCGTTTCATAGTTGGCTTGAGTGTGGGGGAAATGAACAATATAGGAGAAATGCCGCCTAATTTTCTATAAATAAGCTACTAACGTTGAGATACGTTTTAAACATTTTCAAGCTGGCTGTAACCATAGTTCTTAACCTCTTAATATAGCTTGAGGTACTTCGGGCAGCATATACGTATTGAATCACGGATTAAGCGTTAAAGGTATGTAAAGCTATCCCTTCTTTCTTTTTGGCATTATCTATGTGAGACAACGGACGATGAATGTATAAACTCCAAAGAAGCTCCTTGTTATATCCCGTATTTTGTACGTCGGGACAATGCAGGTTAACCATGATAAGTTAGAAACGAAGCCATTAAGGATGCAAAGTCGGGACTTTTGACCTTCGATTTTATTTTAAGACATAAGTTGTTCATGAATTTGTTGGCATGGAACATTTAGGAAAATTTGGGACCAAAAGTGATGTATTTGAAAGTTGGAAATCATGAAAAATTAGGCCATTTTTGACGTGTGGACTGGAGTGGTTCCACACATTTTGTGGCCAATTTTAATTGGTCCAACACATGTGTGGGCCATGGTTTACTTGGAGGATTCATCTAGGAGCATAAATGATGACTAATAAGTCATCTTTCTTCATTTTCCACACTTAGAAAAAAAAAAAAAAAGAGAACTTGGATGAAACATAAAGGCCATTCGGCCATGGAGCTCTAAAATTAAAGTCCAAAATTAGCCATCACAAAAATATTTTCTTCAACCAAATCCACTAGTGGAGGTCCCTAGGTAACATGAAAGTGTTGTTGGAGCGAACAAACCATCCGTTTTGTCAATCGCAAACCCTTGCCTAGTTGTGAAGTTGAAGAAGAAAGGTAAGATTTAATCTTGTTTTATGTGTTATGAATGATGTATGCATGTTGTAGTATGCCAAAATGGATGAAAATCATGAAATATGGTGTTATATCCCGAGTTTTTGCTTATTCGGAAAAATTCGAAATAAATTGGGCTTGAAAGGAATAAGGTTATGTTGATTCTATTTCATAGGTGTGCGTTGTTCATGACCTAGTAATGTGAGTAGCGGGGAAGGTGAGGGACAAAAATCAGAATTTGGAAATTAATTTC
>NC_081348.1:138976-296155 GCF_029784015.1 Lycium ferocissimum
AATTTGTGCCTGTAAAATGACAGGTGGAAGCCAACCTACTACTCAGATTGTTCCAGTATATCAGAAGAGGACATGGAGTGGTTACAAAGACCTTTCACTGTGGAAGAGGTTGAGAAAACCATTAGAAGTTGTGAAGGATAAAAGGCTCCGGGTCAGATGGATTTAACATGGCCTTCTATACACACTATTAGTGTAAAGGACGACATCATGGCGGCTGTAAATCTTTTACTTCACAAGGAATTTCGAAAGAAGTTTTATTGCTTCTTTCATTGTTCTCATTCCCAAAAGGGCTGGTGCAGTGGCGATGAAGAATTTCAGGCAAATAAGTTTAGTTGAAGTTTCTACAAAATTGTATCGAAATGTTAGCACAAAGACCATTTCTTTTCCTTAGAAAAAATGTTAGCGCAAGAACTATTTCTTTTCCTTATAAAAAATGTTAGCACAAAGACTAAAGAAAGTGATGAATGTCCTAGTTGTTGATTCACATGTTACTGTTATAAAAGGATAAAAATCACAGATGCTGTGCTTATTGCAAATGAGTGCCTCAATATGGAAGAAGACAGGAGAAGCTGGAGAATGTGCAAACTGGATATTGAAAAAGCCTTCGATCATGTGAACTTGGAGTACTAATAAATCTGGTGAAAGAAATGGGATTTGGGGTCAAGTGGATTAAGTGGATAAAGTGTTATGTCTCAACTTTAAATTGTTAGATTCCCTGTGATCATAAATGAAGCTTTGGAAGGATTTTTCCCCTACCTACAGAGATTTGAGATAGGGGAACCCTTATCCCCTTCTTATTCATTCTAGCAATGGAAGGGTTAAGCTCTATGCTGCTGAAGGCAATGTCTCGCTAATGGATTAAGGGTTTTTGTGCTGCGCCGGTTGGACACACTAGAGTGGAGATCTCCGATACACAATATATGCCGATGACACTCATATTATGTGGTGCGGAGGAGTCACAATTTAGATATCTCAGGGTGATCCCCTATCCCCTATTTATTTGAAATGCCTCTGGCTTGAAGATAAATCTTGGAAAAGCTTCATTATTGCTGTTAATGAAAGTAAATAACATAAGTTGGTTGGAGAGGGCTTTGGGTTGTCAAATTTGGGATCTCCCTATAGAATATCTGGAATGCCTTTAGGCAAGGTACAACTGTACAAGGCAAAACAAGTGTGGCAAAAAACACAAGAGCAGTGTGAAAAGAGACTAGTTACGTGGAAAAGACAATACTTACCTCTGGAGGCAGGGTGGTTCTAATCAAGTGTTCTGGGTTCTCTTCCGACATAACTTATGTCATTGTTTTCCATGCAAGTCAGTATGAGAAAGAACTTGGACAAAATTAGGAGAATTTTCTTATGGGGTGGCAACAACGAAAAGAGGCCGTTTTACTTGTTGAAGTGGGATAAGGTCACTAGGAGGACTTCGTATCAGAAACTTGAAATAACACAATAATAATTATGAAGTGGCCCCACAAAGACAAGGGTAAGGTCTGCGTACATCCTACCTCCCTAGACCCCACTTGTGGAATTACACTGGGTATGTTGTTGTAATAATTATGAAGTGGCTTTGGAGATACGGAAAAGAAGAGGGACTTTTATGGAGAAGGGTAATATCTATTAAATATGGAGCACAATCTCTTTGGTACACAGTCCGGTCAATTCTTCACATGGTTTGAGCTTATGGAAGCATATATGCAGCCTTTGGTCTTCTTTTGTTATTAACACAAAGATCAGGTGGGAAATGGAAGAATATATATATATATATTTTTTTTTTTTTGTTGAAGTGGGAAATGGAAGAAATACTTGGGTCTGGCAAGACACTTGAATTGGGCATGCTCCAGTGACTCAATATCGTGGTCTTTATGACGTCACTTCAAATGATGGTGCTTTGGTCTTGGATGCTGGAATGGAATATCTGCTGTCTTGATTTTTGTAGACTGTTTTGATTGGGAAATCCCTAGAATAGCTTTGCTTTTAGATGATCTTGAAAGAAGAGGTGTCAGATACTACCGTATGGACTAGGCAGACAAATGGAGTCTTTTTCTTTTTTTGAAACTGAAACAAGTGGAGTGTTCTTTGTGAACTCTTGCTATAAGATCCAGTGATGGAGACACCAAATGTTGGCCCTTGAAGGAATTATGGAAGTCGAAAGCTCCCTACAAAGGCAGTTATTTTATGTGGATGGCCTCCCATAGTGCCTGCCTCACCCAAGGCAATCTACAGAGGAGATTCTTCATGTGCAATAGTGAGGAGGAAAGTGACAGGCCTTTTTTTTTTTTTTTTTTTTTTTTTTTGTGTAATGCACAGTAGCAAGATAGATCTGGTCACTATTTTTTCAACTTTTCAGGGTCTCTTTTGTCATGCCCTATTCAGTAAAGGATCTTCTGGCCAGATGGGGTGTTAGGGGAATGCGTAAATCAGAGAGGAACATTTGGAACACAGTGCCAGCATACCTGTTGATAAAATGGAAGGAAATGAATGCAAGATGCTTCGAAGGAAAAATAGAGGCTATACAGAAGATTAAGTACACTTGCTAGGTTTTTTTTTTTTTTTTTTTGGTGTAACCTACAGAATGTGAAAGATGAAAATAATATGCTTGACTTTATAGACTCTCAGTCCAGATTTCTGATTTAATACAATTACTAATGTATCAGTTCAAAAAAAGATGCTATTTAGGTAAATTATTCTTCTCTGCTCAAAAATGAAGGAAACATTGCGTATCGTTAGTTCATTTGTATGTGTCAGCTGGTGTTATATGTGCAAGGACACGAGCGAGGACGTGGATCATCTTCTCCTACATTGTGGTTTGGTACTTCTTGGGCTATGCCAAGAACTGTGAAAGAGTTGATGTCCAGTTGGAAGGGCGGGAGGAGGAGAAGACGCAGGGTGTGGAATATGGTTCCACCCGCGTTAATGTGGGTGGTGTGGAAAGAGAGGAATAGGAGAGTTTTTGAGGTGACAGAGTTGAGTTTTTCTCAATTGAGGAAAAGCCTCCGATCTCTTATTTTCTTTTGGTACACCCATAGAGTTCCCAATTGTATAGAAAATTGGGTGGAGTTTGTAGAGAATCATTTCTTTGTGTAGATCTTTACTTTTGGTATACCCCTTGTATACGGCCAATTCTTTGGCCATGTTTATGAATGAAAATACATTTACCTGATCAAAAAAAAAAAAAAAAAGATATAGAGAATTAGCTTTTACGCATGCATCATACATCTATAACAGAGGTTACTTTTTTGCTAAGAAGATTGATGAGAATTTATCAAGGAAAAGAATGATTGACATATTGATATAGAGAAAGTGTAAGATAAAGTAGGAAGTTCCAAAGAACTTTGAAGAATGTTTTTACTACCAGATATGGGAAAAAGGATTTTTGGACACCTAAGCCTGTGCGCTTACGTCTACCACTGTTGCTGTCTGCTAACACATTTTGCAAGCTCTGGGATGAATTCCAGCTTAATATCATTTTAGACAGAACGATGACATGTTAGAGGGAAGCAGGTGGAGATTTTTCCAAATCTATACAGTATTTCACAGAACAAAGACATTATGGTGGCGGACTGTTTTGTCAACTCAGAATGGTAGCTACATTTTAGAAGGGATTTTAATGATTGAGAATTAGATGAAACAACTCAAGTCCTAAATTTACTGCATCCTGTATCTCTTAATATGAACATGACGGATCCTCAGCTTTGGATGGGCAGCAAAGGTGGATGCTATTCTGTATAAAGCTACTGCTCACTGCTAAGAAAACAATCATAGAACTGGGAGATGTTATGGAGAACAAAGGAAGCACCCGAAGCAACTTGCTTTGGATGGGTAGCAACAAAAGAAGCATGTCTAATTCAAGTTGCAGTACTGAGAAGAAGTTGTTCTCTCTGCAGCAGGTGCTTTTATGTGAAGATGCAATAGAAACCAACAATCATCTCCTTCTTCATGTTTGTTTCAGAAAAAAATAAAAAAAATAAAAAAATCTCCTTCATGCAAATTCACTTGGCAGATTTGGTCTTTCTTCTTAAATATCTTTGGAGTTCTTTAGGTGATGCCCCAGGAAGTGAGAAGTTTACTATCTTGCTGGCATGGTCAAAGGATTGAGAAGAGTAAAAAGCAAATATGAAAGACTATCCTATTATGTATCATGTGCCCTATATAGATGGAAGGGAATAATAGATGTTCGATGGAAGGATACAACACTCTTCTTTTGTAAAGTATAAATTTCCAGGGTCTTTGTATTCATGGTGTAGGTGTAATACGTTAGACAACCTAACCTTTCTTTTGGAATTTCTAGATGTTATGTGCTATAACTATGTAGAGGAACTTGATGTACTTCTAAAGTATCTCCCTGGTACTATTTATTGGTAGAGTACATCTATCAAAAAATAAATAAAATTACTTTGGTTAATGGTGGGAAAGAATGAGTTTGTACCAAATATACAAATTCCATGATGAATATGTCCAAAGCTTCCATCACAAGTATGATAACAGTGATGGAGATACAAAGGAGTTTCCAATAAGTACGGGTCTACACGAGGGATCTTCTTTAAGCTCATACTTACCTTTAAGCTCATAGTTACCTGTCTTATTATAAATGACTAACCTATAGTATAAAAGATGATTTCTAATGATGTATTCCATTTAAAGATGTTATTTTATTAAGGCCAAAGTCATAGATGGACCCCTGAACTTGTCCTCGATTTTCCATTTAGACCCCCCCCCCCCAATCGAAACGTTGACCATCCGAACCCTCGAACATAAGATAAATCGTGCCATTTTGAGCACCTCAGGCGTTAAATGCAAGACACGCGTCAGCGTACACTTGTCGTGACATGGAAAATAGACCAATAAAATAAGCCATGTCAACAAAAAAAATTAATTTTAAGAAAAATTAATTTTAAAAGCTATTTAAATAATTTTAAAAAAATCAAAAAACCCAACCCATCCTCTCCAATAGCCCACTTCACCGCGCCATCCGCGTCGCTCGTTCGCCGCGCACCGCTTCAAAATCTATTTAAATAATTAAAAAAATGGTGCCGTTTTTTCGTCGGAGATTTGTTTAAATAGATTTTGAAGTGGAGCAGCGGCGAAGTGGGCTATCGGAGAGGATGGGTTGGGTTTTTCAATTTTTTAAAATTATTTAAATAGATTTTAAAATAAAGTTTTTGTTAAAATTAATTTTTAATGATTTAAAATTTTAAAAAAGAAAAAATTTGGTCTCTCACGCTCTGTTTAAAGCAATGTATTGCACGCGTGTGCCAAGTCGGGGCACGAGGTGTTCAAATGGCACAGTTTATCTTATGTTCGAGGATTCAGATGGTCAACGTTTCAGTTGGGGGGTCTAAATGAAAAATCAGGACAAGTTCAGGGGTCCATCTATGACTTTGGCCTTTAATTAATTCATGAAATTAGTGAGGGAGTCAACCAAAAGTTTGAATTGTCCACACTTTTGAGAGTGAGGGTTTTAGGATAAGTAGAAGTGGAACAATGTATATGCAGGACAAGTTTAGACATTATAAGAAGAATAAAGCTGCGATGAGATTAGACGGGATTATAGTGTCTAAATATAGATGATAGATTGAAATATAATTTTACATATAACTTAGAAAAATATGGTTGAAATATAGGAAAGCTAACAGAAGTTATACGCAATAGGAGTATACCAGCCAAAGTGAAATGCAAGTTCCATAGATCAGTTGTTAAGGCAAACAATGTCATATGGTAGTAAATATTGTGTATCTAAGCCATTATATCCACAAGATAATTGTCGTAGTAATGCGAATATCATAATAGATGTACAGTCATTTAAGGTTAGACAAGATTTGAAATGATCACATCAGTAGAATGTGCAAGTAGCTGAGAGATGATTATGGGCATGTCTAAGTACACTTTCAAATGCACCGGTCCATGTGAACACCATTATGATAGAAGAAAGGTGTTAACAGGGCGTAGATCTAAATTATGTTGAAGATGTTGTCTCAAAAGACCTACAATCATTTAGATCCATGCAAATTTAGAACACAATGAAAGTAAAAGATCCATATAGGTGATACCGACTAGTTGAGGCTAAGACTTGGTCATGTTTTTTAATTTACACCGTATAGTGATTGTCAGATTCTTTTGCAAAGGAAAGAAAGAACGTGTGAAGGAGGCGAATATCCTATACAACAGAGCATTGGTTTTTGGTGCAACTTAGCAGAAGAATGAGTACTATGGTTCTGAGAAAGGGACCAGGTCTTGAAAAGATTCTATTGTATTCAAATTGGAAAAACTGATTGCTATGTTTGTTCCGTGAGCGGTCAACTGAGGAGGTTCTGTTGGCCAACTAAACGTCTGTGTGTTGGGTCTTAAATAAAAGTTAAAAAGAACTCGAGACGTGGATGAAGAGGGAAATCTTGGAGCAGGGGTATCATTTTGTCTCTCACCGGCCGAAGCATGAATTCTTCAGATGGAGCCAGCAGGAAGGACGTGCGATGACTGTCAAAGAAGTGCCTCAACTGCTACTTTGACTCCTTTGATCAATTATGAGATGAAAAGGGTACTTTTTTTTTTTTTTTTTTGAGAATAGTTACAGAAGAAGAGGGTTTTTCTTAAGCCACGTGAAAATTCACTATGGGTATTCCGTTTGGATGGTGTAATGCGAGGTTGAAGATTTTCTCTCCATCCCTCACCTCATATCATTCAAAAATCTAATATATTTTCCCTTATTTTTTCATGCTAGCTTGGACAAGCAGTGGTCATTCTTTACCAGGTCACTGTGCGACAGCCATTTGAATTTTGGCTTTAGTAATTTTAATGATTTTCGGCATGCGAAATTTGGGATGCTACTCCATTTGTCTATTGACATCATATCAGAGGATTATATGTATTCTTCTATTTTGATTTTCATGTTTTGGTGTGTGATTTGCCTTTTTATTACGGTTTTTAGAATCCTTGTAAGAAGAAGAATAGGTTGTACTTTTGGATATGTAATTATGGCTTCCAGCACAACCTTTGTGCTGATGAATACACTGTTACCTTTCTCAATATTAAGCAGAGTTAGTTATTCATCTGTGTTCAGACTTATCCTTAAGCTATTGAAAAATAATATTTTAAGCTGCATGGTATTAGTCTAACCGCTATTTTATACAGCTAGTTGCATCTGCAGATTGTGCTGGAGCTTTAGATGTTACAGATGATTTGCAACATTTATTGGTACGTTAAAGCTCATCTAATTTTATCTTCAATTCCATTCTTAGATTTTTCTATGTTTTGACTATCTCACACTCGATTCTTCTCTCACTATCTCTTTCTATCCTTTTGAAGCAGCAATACATTAAATTTCGAAATTATGTTGGCTTATATGATGCTTCAAGTTTTATTCTCGGATGAAAATGCTAAATTACATTAAAAGTTTTCTATGGATTTTGAACATTGCAAATGCTATGATGGAAGAAGATGTTCTAACTGTCAAATGATTTACTGCTTGATAGGATGGAGATGAACTGGCTGGTCTACATTGCTTTCGACACCTTCGTGATGAATTAGCCACTTCAATCGATTCTATCAACAGGTTAGTCTATTCGAGTTAGATTTTTAATCAGTTTCTTGGATTTGCTGACTTTATTTTATTATGGTTTTGCAAATTTCTAAGCAAAGTCTGCATCTGCCATTGTAAAATTTGGTGCATTTATCTATGCATAAGTTCTTATTGAGGTTCTTGTGCTTTCAATATAGAACTCAATAGTTTGCCCAACAAATAAATGAAGTTGAGGACATACTCATCTATTGCATAATTAATTTCCCCAGCTATTTCTACTCATAGTTGCAAGTTGTACCTACTGCTTCTTTATTATTTTTTTTTTATTTTTTATAATAGTAGCAGCTTGTATTAATCACAAAAAGAGGCTGTAAAGCCAGTATTTACAGAGTTGGAAGTGAGAAAAAAACTACTAAATGCAAAGGATAACTATAGAGACTCTAGGAGTTGAAGTAGAGCCGCTGCGTCTTCTGTGTATTCTTGTCTGCACCAAAAGTAAAATAGCAAAATGCAGCTGAGCGTTATCTTTTGGATTGAATTGCCTTCAAAGCATCTCAAATTTCTTTCCTTCCAAATAGTCCACCATATGCATCTTGGGATTATGCTCCATCTTCTTTTTTGAGTTTTTGTGCCCCCCTTTCTCTTCCAGCAAGATAGCATCGCCATTGAACTCTCTGGCATTGTCCAGCTCAAACCCATACTAGCCAAAAAGATATCCCAGAGTTGGGTGGTAACTCTGCAATGCAGGAACAAATGATTATTTGTCTCTGCAGTCCTTCCACAAAAAGGGCAGATAGAGCATAGCTGAAGTCCCTTTTTTGTAGCTTATCATGTGTCAAACATGCCTTTTTGACAACTAACCATACAAAACACTTAATATGATAGCCATGTTTATTTAATACTTGTTATTTCCCCAAGCACTTCTTTTGGCCAAAGCATTTATATGCTAGTATGCCCTTGAAGCACCTCTTGGCGTGCTTTTCCTTATTAAAAAAGGTACAATTTAGAATACTTTAGCATTGTTACTTACCAGATTCAATCTTGTAGCATTCTTTCAGCAGAATTTTTGCGTATAACCATACAAGAAACTGGCAACATGGATGCAGCAATTACATCAAAATTTAAAGCACGGACGACCATTGCAATTAATGGAGAAGGCCATGAAGTAAGTGTTAGCTTGTTTATTTTGTATTTTGTATTTTGATGTTATTGCTGCAGATTGTTTTCATTCTGTTTGTTAGACTGCAAAACTTGTCTCACTTTTGGAAAAAGATACAGTATCCAGTAGTTTGCATAAAGAGCAGGTTTTGATTCTTTATGAAACTGTAGCCGGAAGATGAAAGAATCTTAAACCGCCACTGTTCAAAAATTGCTCCATGCTTGATTCCAAATGTAGATTATATATCTTCTGCTCCTAAATAATCCAAGTAAGTGGGGGTGGAGGATTTACATGTGTCCTCTTTATATCATCCTGAATTTCAATATATCTATCAATGAGATAGTTGTGGTATGAATGCCTACTGTAGCAATGCACATTATGGCTGTGCCTTAGGCAACTTGCAACAGGTCATACAAATGACCCGTTTGGCCATAAAAATTATTCACTTTTTCCCGGAATAATATTTCACTTTATTTGAAAATCAGTGTTTGGCCATGAAAATTCCAAATTCAACTTGAAGTTGGATTCCGAATTCGTGAAACTGCTTATAACCTGTTTTTCAACTCCGTCTTCTTAATTCCAGATAATATGCTCTTTTCTCTCCTTTGCAAAAAGTATAACCAAACACAAATCCATCTTCAACTCCAACTTCAAAAAATTCCAAATAAAGTGAAAAATATTTGGTTTCTATGGCCAAATGCCTACTAAATTGATCTTGAAATATTGCAGGTTAAATTGGATGAAGAAGAAACCTCAAATTTCCGAGACCGGCTTCTTCCATTTGTTATTGGATTACTAAGAACTGTAAGTTATCTCTATGGTTAATCTGTGGCATCATTGCTTATATGACTTGTTGAAGTTTTGGGTGGATCATGATTTCCTTGAGGTGTTGACCATTCAATGTCATATCATGACCTAGGTGAGTGGTGACTATGTCATAGCTCAGTCTCTTCCAATGACACACACACCACTTCACATATATGCACTACTCTTCTCTCGTAGAATTTGAGGTAATTTTGATGAAGCAAAAATGTGTATAAATCTGGATTAGATCATACTGAGAAGTGTAAACTGTTACTCCAGCATGTTAGGTGAAGTATCGGGGTATGTAGGGCATAAGGTAAAAGGTAGGAATTGGATGTCAAGGAGCTCTGAACATAGAGAATATTAGAAACTGTAAAAGCTTCTGGATAGATGGAGATTAAAGTTGGAATCTCTCTCAGGCTCTTCATTGTTTTGTTGTTAAGAAAGGAAACTGTTTTAAAGGGAACATACAACAATGATACAACTGCTACTAAAAGATTTGTGGTGGTTGGGGGGGGGGGGGGGGGGCGGGGATATTTTTGGTTTACACATTTATCAGTTCGACGAGTGTAACTGAAGAGTAATTAGAAGTAGGTTGGCATAAGAAGGAAAAAGCTGAAGACTGATACCTAGGATGATATAGTGAATTGAGGTTATGTATCCCTTTCGTTCCATAGTTTTCTGTCTTTGTGTGTGTGTGTGATTCTTTATCGTCAACTCGGCTCATTATCATGAGAGCTATCAAGTTTCATTATATGCGAACTAGAAGATATTATCTGGTCTCCTTTAGTTGATATAATCTATGGATCTATTCTCCTAAAGAAGCAGTGGAGGTCTGGTGCTCAAGGAAAGTTGGTAAAACCATCAAGAAAAATAAGGAATATGATTTCAACATGCATTTTCTGGGTAATATGGAAAGAAAGGAACAACAGATGTTCTAATGGTTTATTAACTTCAAATTCAGTACTCAAGCCTAAATGCATTCTGCTACTCTAAAGCTGGTGCAAGCTATTCCCTGTAAATTCTCTTGAGCCCTTTTTGGGTTTTGTTAGCTCCCTGAAAGGCTGGAACTATAGCTAGTATGTTTTGGAGTTAACATATGTCTTTTGTAATTCTGCATCCTCTTGATGCCATCAATGAACAACATACCCAGTGTAATCCCACTATCAATGAAATTTCTTACTTCATCAAAAAATAAATAAATTATGGATCTATTTTCATGAATGTTTTATGAGTATTTGGAGTTTCATAAAGTAATTTTTGTATTAAAGCATTTTTCATGTTTGACACTTATAAATTCCAGGCAAAACTCCCTGCTGTGTTGAGAATATATCGCGATACTCTTACAGCTGACATGAAAACTGCCATTAAAACAGCAGTTGAGGAGCTGCTTCGTGTTCTGGTTGCCCAACCTTTGGATTCAGATTTTGTTGCAGGAGAACGAGTAGTTGATACAGATGGTGGGTTAACAATTTAATATATCACAGCTACTTGACTTTGACGAGAAGAGCTTTGATAGAAAAGTAAATATTCAATTATGTTGCTCGAAACCTCTGAAAATGCAACCGCACCTGTGTAATATCCTCCAGAAATGCACCTTTTGTGAAGGATCCGACACCGGCGTGGCGGCGATTTTGGAGGATTCGAGCAACAGATTTTTAATAGGCAAATGGGTTTATTTCCTTTTTCTTTTAATTAGAAACTAAAGGGTGCTCCCGGAGGTGGGAAAGTCTGATTCATTTTGGTCTGCACAGAGAGGGGAAAGGGAGGATTGATGCTTTGGTTTCTGATTTCATGTATCTTCTGACGTAGGTGGGAGCTCATCTCTTGCCAGTAGATTGAGAAGCCTGTCACCAGAAAGTTTTGTTCAACTTTTGAAGGCTATTTTCATGATAGTGCAGGTAATGTGTACTTGCCATACCTTTTTCTGTTTATTTTGATTTGTGCTTGAGCCAGGTGATGTTGCTTTTTCTTTGTACACTTTTTTACTCATAAAGGGACTCCTTTAGGTACTGTCAAACCCAGCAATCAAACATATAATGTTCATTTTCATGCAATATGTGTTCCTAAAAGGATTCTATTGCAATGTTAATGCCACTGCTAAGACCCAAGATCTTTTGAATCAATGCTTGTGTTGTTAACTTATTCTAACCGATGATAAGTACCTGAGATCCTTAATCTGGTTCAGATCGACTCTTAACCATTAATTGATTTGGTGTCTGATGGCTGCCTATATTGATTTCTCTAGATACGTTGAATTCTGGAGAAATCAGTTCTTCCGTTTTATAGGCCAGCTGCATCTCTTCTTGCATCTAGTCTTGTTTATGATGTTTTATAAGTTGTTACAATTTAACGTTTTTCCGATAATATTCTTTTTAAAGCTTCATTTCGTGGGGCATAAAATATGATCCCATTTAAGGTGTGTAGTTATCTTGAATACTGGAAACAAAGCAAAAATGTCTTAAACCAAACAACTAATGCCATTTATAAGTAGAAGTCATTTTCAACTATGACTCACTTCATTATAACTAACTATTCAGTACTCTCTGTCATCTACTACTATCACCTCACACCTTACCCCTCACTACCTCTTCACTTCCATCATAACTGCCAAAATTTACTAGAGCTTGAATTTGAATTAAAGACCTAAATGATTAAGATAGTTGTTCCTGTAAAACATTTCATTTCAAAGATACTTTCTCTAACACTGTTGTACACCCAACCTAAGTACCTTAACTTTGTAGTGGATTCTTGGTTTGTGTTTAAGAATGGTAGTTTTACCCTTAGAGCCCGTTTGGATTGGCTTATAAGTTGCTGAAAACGGCTTTTTTGAGTGTTTGGCTGGCCAGCTTAAAGCCGTTTTGTGCTTAAAATAAGCCCAAAAAATAATTGTGCCTGTTTGGCTTAGCTTATCTAAAGCAGCGTATAAGCTGAAAACAGCTTGTAAGCTGCTTTTTTTAAGCCCATCCAAACAGGCTCTTACTGAATTTATCTGGGTAATTACTAATTGCTTTGTGCAGAAGTTTTTGCCATATTTTTTTCTCTGTTTAATTTAATTTTGGTATGATGTGACTTGATGTTTTTCTTTTAGTGAATGCAGGCGCACTTAGTCCAGGCTTCTGAAGTTAAAAAAACAATTGAGTGGATTATCTACCATCTTGATGATCATTACGCTGCTGACTCAGTTGCTGCTGCAATTGCACTTGGGGCAGCAGCCGCAGAAACTGGTAGTGAAAGTGATGGTCAGATGACCTTTTCACAATTTTCTCCCCCAAGCAACTTCTCCAGGGTTTTTACAATTCAGGAGAAGGGAAATGATGCAACAACCATGTCAAATTTATCGAGAAACTTCAGGTTTGCGTACATTCATTTGCTGTTATTCTTATATGTTTGTGCTATTATGTTGTCATTAATATCGGGACATGTATTGAGGGAAAATCAACTTCTGGTCGTGTATTTGTTTGTTGAAAATATTTCCTTCAAATTGTTGGTATTCATGTACATTTATTTGATAGATAATTGCGCATTTGGTCATTCTTTCATTGAAAATGTTTGAAATTGTTTCTCATAATATCCCAGTAGCATATTTAACTCTCAATTAATATAATGCGCTTTTTGGTCTTTCTAAAAAAATTAATTAAATTAGGCTAACGTGGAAGTGAGGCTTGGTACCCAGGCCATCCAAAAGAAAGGAAGTTTCAAGTATCTTGGGTCTATTATACAAGGAAATGGGGAGATTGACGATGATGTCACACATCATATTGGTGCAGGGTGGATGAAATGGAGGCTCGCTTCCAAAGTGCTGTGTGATAAGAAGGTGCCGCCAAAATTTAAAGGCAAGTTCTACAAAGTGGTAGTTAGACAGACTATGTTGTATTCAGAAGATGAAAATTGCGGAAATGAGAATGCTGCATTGGATGTGTGGGCACACTAGGAGATATAGGATTAGGAATGAAGATATCCGGGAAAAGGTGGGAGTAGCCTCGGTGGAGTACAAGATGCGGGAAGCAAGACTGAGATGGTTTGGGCATGTGAAGAGGAGAGATACAGATGCCCCAGTGCGGAGGTGTGAGAGGTTGGCTATGGACGGTTTCAGGAGAGGTAGAGGTAGGCCGAAGAAGTATTGGGGAGAGGTGATTAGACAGGACATGGCGCAGTTCCAGCTTACCGAGGACATGACCTTAGATAGGAGGTTATGGAGAACTCAAATTAGGGTAGAAGGCTAGTAGGTAGTCCTGCTTATCTTTTCATACTAGTAGTCGCGGTAGAGCTGTATAGTTTCTTACCTGTTGTTTGTTGTACTTCAATTATTTTATTTATTTGTGGTAGCTACTGCTCCTTTCAGATTACTGTATCATGACTTATTTGCTTTCGTTTATTTTCATTTGCATACTGTTTTGAATTGATTGTCCTTATCTGACCTTTTTTGTCATGCTTTCTCTCGAGCCGAGGGTCTTTCAGAAACAGCCTCTCTACCTCCCAAGGTAGGGGTAAGGTCTGCGTACACTCTACCCTCCCTAGACCCCACGTTGTGGGATTTCACTTGGCATGTTGTTGTTGTAATGGATTTTTAGCTTCTAAACCATTCATCATCCTTGTGTTATGCTAATGCAGGTTATTTTGGTGGGTTTTTCTTTATAGTTTGCGAAAGACGGAATTTTAAATATCATGACAATATAACGTATTCTCTCCAAAAAAGATGGAGTAAAAAGAAAGAAAAATTTCCTTAAAGTTGCACTTGGCATTCCCATGCTCCAACGGTCCAGCCATTAACAATCCATTACATTTGTAGGAATTTGTAGTGGAGGTCAACAACAACACATTTCTATTATAAAAGGTTTGATGTGTGTAATCGGACTTCATGAGGACCAAGACTAACTTTGTCCTGATAAACCAAGACCACAATTACACCCTTCCTAATTGTATCACAGATTTTGCCTTTTAGGACATCCAAATGTTTGACGCATATAGACAAGTAATGATAACATATCCTCCTTTTTATTTATAAAAGATTATACCAATCTACTTATTGCAGAAATTCAAATTCATTTAAACAAAGACGTAATGTTATTACAATGACTAATCAACTGCAACTTCAATAATACTTGCACTCTTATCGATTTATAATTTTACTCTAAGTTAGTTCATTAAACTACAGTCTAGTGAACCATGTTATTTAAGATTGGAAGGAAAATATACCATATTTTTTGCCAGAGTTGTTTTCATTACTCTGTCCCTAGCATTCTGTGTTGGTGGAAGCACATACCTAATCTGGAAAGCATGTTAATTGGTTGCTGAATTATTTTGGCATTTCTTTTTCTTTCTTCCTTTTGTATTTGTTCTCTTTCTTTTTTCTTTTTCCTTAATTAGGGGGTACTGTTAGAATGTTTCAATATCCGGGCTACAGAAGATTTTATTTGTTTTGGTTCCATTACTAGTAATTACAGCATTTAATGAGTCAAGTTGTTTGCACCCAAGGGTGCGACCTTGAGGTCAATGAAGTGGGTTGAGAACCATGAGGTCTCAGATTCAATTCCCAACGGAGAAAAACACTAGCGCGATTTCATCCCATCTGTCCAAGCCTTAGTAGGAAAAGTCACTCGATATTTGTGCTGGTGGGAGTAGCAGGTAGCCCATGGAATTAGTCGAGGTGTGGGCAAGCTTGCCCAAACACCACATTTATTAAAAAAATGGGTTAGAATTGTTCACAAAATAAAATTCAAATTCACTTGTATAAGCTCGAGTGATTATTTAGCCCTTCAAATTAATCTTGTATAAGAAATTGAGCTTATCCTTAGATTGCCACTCGTGGTATAGCAATAACAAACGAATTATGTGAACATACTATATTTCATTAAATTTTATAATATGTATTTGAATATTAAGCTTGAAATTTTCTTTTTGATGAGATTTTTATTGATTTCGAGCTAATCTTACTAAGTTGAGTAGTGTGGTGAGAAGCAATTGTAAGAGTATATCTAAGGTGCTTTCCAGTAAACTAGAAAAGGTTTAGATGAGACAATATCTACTTCACAGAATGATAAAGGGCTAGGTCAAGGAGCTCTGAAACAATTCTTTCCAGATTGTATATTTTATCTCAGCAGCAACATGCAACAATTGGGGAGATATGGAGCAGCCAAGGATGGAATTTGATCTTTAGAAGATGCTTGAATGATTGGGAAATAGATAGGCTGACAGAATTCCTCAGAACTCTAGAGCTATTCACAGGAATCACAACTTCCGAGGATAGCATCAAGTGGCAAGAAAATAATCAAGGAAACTACTCAGTCAGATGAGCCTACAAAGAATTCAACCTTTTCAACAATCAGATCGGGTGTTGGCCTTGGAAGATGATATGGAAAGTCAAAGTTCCCTATAAAGTATCTTGTTTTACGTGGCTACTAGCTAGAGGAAAAGCATTCAACACTGGACAATCTTTGTAAGAGAGGTCATCATCTATGTTCCAATTGTTCAAGTTGTTTTCTATGTGGTGAGGAACATGAGACAATTAATCTTCTGTTCTTGCACTGTAAACTGACTGAACAACTATGGAGGATGTTCCTCAATTATAGGGGGATTCTCTGGACCATGCCAAGTAAGATAGTTGATGTGCTAGCATGCTGGACCAGAGAAGGCAGTAATGCAATTCAGAAAATGAGATGGAAGATTATTCCAGCTTGCATTTGGTGGACAATTTGGGAAGAGAGAAACCAAAGATGTTTTGAAGACAAAGCCAACCATTTCCAGAAGATTAAAATGAAGTGTTTAGGGCTGTTCTACTTTTGGTGTAAAGGAATAGGTTTAGAAGATAATGAATCAATCTCTGATGTATTAGAATCTTTGTGAGATGACATAGGATCAGATGCTTACCCTTTTGTAATCTAGTCTCTATATATGTAAATATACAAATATGTTACCTTCTCAAAAAAAAAAAAAAAAAAAAAAAAAAAAAAAGCTTTTGTGAAAGAAAGACAAATTCTAGAGGCAACTTTGGTGGCATATGAAGTGGTCGATTCGAGAAGAAAGCAAGGGGAACCGGGGATTTATGCAAATTGGGTCTTGAGAAAGCCTATGATCATGTCAATTGGAGTTTCTTGATTTCATTATGCTAAAGACGGGCTTTGATACAAGATGGGGGACGTGGATATTATTGTAATCTCAACAGTTATGTATTTGGTCCTCATGAATGGCAACCCATGTGTTTTTTTCGATAGTGACGAGGAGACCTGCTATCACCTAAGTTCATACCAGTAATGGAAGCATAGAGTAGGACATGGATAGAGCTGTGATGAGAGGTTATGTTGAGGGGGTTTTCTACATCGGTTGGAGTAAGGTACAGTGAGGGATCTACATCGGTTGGAGGCAAGGTACAGTGAGGGGTACACTTTTATATGCTGACGTCACTTTAGTGTTTTTTGTGATGCTGACTAGCGGTGGATCCAGGATTTTTAGTAAGGGTGTTCGAAAAATAAAAATGTAGTGTTTGAGATTTGAACTTGGAACCTCAAGGTGAGTTTTGAACACCTTAACCACTAAGCCAACATCTAGTCTTGTGCTCATGGGATTCAAAATCTCTCTCTATATATATATATATACACACACATAAAAAATAAACAACTACCTTATATATACAGTGTAATTTTTTACCAAGGGCGTTCGGGTGAACACCCTCACCCCCGCTAGATCCACCCCTGACGTTGACAGGACTCAATTGGAGTATTTGAGAAAAGTTGACATGGTCGCAAGTGGTATCGAGCTTAAATATCAATCTCAGAAAATGTAAAATGATCCAAGTTGGTGTGGTGGAGAACATTGAGATCTTAGCACAAGTGTTAAATTGTAGGGTCAGGGCATTCCCTAGTACTTATCTTGGTCAACCACTAGGAGCATCTAACAAGGACCAAACAACTTGGAACCCAGTGATTGGGAGGGTGGAAAAGAGACCTGCGGTATGTACACTTTCGAGTCGTCCTACATACTTTGTCTTTGATGCATGCTCTAATTAGCATTACAAAGAAGTTGGAAAAAATTTAGTGGGACTTTCTATGGAATGCTCCAAGTAGGGAGGACAAGTATCACCTGGTAAATTTGGAGACTGTCACGACACCAAAGTGTTGGGGTGGACTTGGATTAAAGATTTAAAGGTTTTCAACAAGGCGCTATTAGAAAAGTGGTTATGGAGATTCGGGATAGAGGAGAGGGATCTATGGAGGGGGGTGATTGCAGAGAAATATGGGGTCTTAGAAGGAAGATGAGGACTAAAATGTTTCTCTTCCTTATACAGTTACCAGTTTCAAAAAAAAAAAAAAAAATGTCTCTCTTTCTTATGGGTGTGGGTTTTAGAGGAATATCTTAAAGGGGCGGGAAGATTTTTATGGGAATATATCTTTTACTGTGGGAGATGGGAGTAGGGTAAGTTTTTGGAGACACAGGTGGTGCGGGAACAATGCTTTGAGTATTACATTTCCTAATATGTTGAGGATTTTATGCCAAAAGATGATGTCAGTACAACGGATATACGAAGGCTTCAGGGTGGAGAAGTTCCAGTTGATTTTTAGGAGTAATTTGCAAGATGGGAGATAACAGATTTTCAAAGATTGAATGAGTTGCTTCATGAACAAAGTGACACCGGATAGCCATGATGTATGGAGATGGGGATGGGGAATAACGACGTCTTCCTGTTAAGTCCTTTTATGAGAATATTTTGGATAGGGAGGGTCCATTTTCATACCTCTCAGTGTGGATCCTTAGGATACCAAGAAAGGTGTGCTTTTCCACTTGGTTAGCTGCGAAATATTGATGCGGATAATTTTAGGAATAGGAGGATTACTTATGTGAGTTGGTGCTTCATGTGCAAAAGTTCAGGAAGACGCGAATCATCTCCTTCTACATTGCCAAAAGCGTCTTGTTTGTGGTGGGAAATACTGTGTTAATTTGGTCTTCAATGGGTAATGCCAGGTGGGGTCAAATAAGTCTTGTTTAGCTGGACTTTAAGAGAAAGGGAGAGAACGACGCAGGATGTGGATGTTGCTCCGCTAGCACTTATGTGGACCGTGTGAACCTAGGTCAAACTCGTCCATAGAGTGTTGTTTGATTATTTGACGAGCCAAGCTAGTACATAGTATGCTTGAACTTGGTTCAACTTGAGTATAAACCTGCTAGTAATTTGGTACTTTAGAAACGTGCTTGTTTTTTTGTTATCGAAGTCTGGTTGTCACACTAAAAATGGGCAAACTATATTATTATGTGCTTTAAATTGGCGTCTTATTTTCGAAGACTACTTAAACTGCTTAGATAGATTTGGATACTTATAGATCTATTTATTTCTTTGATAGAGCTGATATATTGAGAGAGAATACCGAAGCTGTATTTGCAGCTTGTGATGCTGCTCATGGAAGATGGGCAAAAATCCTTGGAGTCCGTGCTCCGATTCACCCTAAGTTGAGGTTGCAAGAGTTCCTAAACATATATAACATCACTCAGGAATTTATTACTGCCACTGAGAAGGTAAAGCTTCATCTTTCTATTAAGTATATCCTTTACTAATTCTAATTTTTGTTTCTATACTTATAATTATCTGTTATTCAAATATAAACAGATTGGTGGAAGGTTGGGGTATAGTATCCGTGGAACCATACAATCACAGGCCAAGGCCTTTGTTGATTTCCAGCATGAATCTCGAGTTTGTTCCTTTTCCAGCTGAATTTATTTGGTTCCACTCTCTTGCCTGGATTATTAAATGTTTTTTGTTGGTTAATTCAGATGGCAAAGTTGAAGGCTATACTTGACCAGGAAAACTGGGCTGAGATTGATGTCCCCAATGAGTTCCAGACCATCGTCACATCACTGTTCTCTTCCAAGTCAGAGAACACTGGACATGCTGATGATGATTCTGCTGACACTGCAACAAGCAAAACTGAAGTCATTCGAAGCAGCAGTGATCCTTCAATGGTGGATGCTGGACTCCCAAATATATCACATAATACGGAGCAGACTGATTCTACTTCAACTCATCCAGATAATACAGCACAGGTTAGTCTTTCACAATTGAGCTGGAAAACTAAGGGCAGCAGTGCTAATTTGAGACTATTTAAATTCAGAGTAATGACACAAAATCAAGAGAACGCGGAAGATCATCTCCTAGAATGCTTTCCTTTGGGGGTGTTGCGTATCACATGGTGAACTGGTCAGTGATTCTCCCTTATTCTGATAAATTCATCTGTTATTTTGAGTTAACTTGCAGTTTTTTTTTCCAGTTTTCATTTCATTGTCATAACTCTCAATCTCAAACGCTTCTCTTCTTGGCCCTTGGTTCTTAAATACATAATGCTGCCTGGTACTTAACTACAATTAATATGAATACTACCTCCTTCCTCTTATTGCTACTGTTTCCTGGTCATTTAGCATGTTTTCATTTTTCTTGTCAAGGCTGGAACCTGCAAAAATAACATCATTACTGTTGCTTTTCAGTGGCTTGATTTTGGTGAAGATGTTGTCAGAATATATTGACATGAATAATAGTTTAACTGGCCTATCTTCAGAAGTAGTTCACCGTGTTGTTGACATCTTGAAGTTTTTCAATACAAGAACTTGTCAACTTGTACTTGGAGCTGGAGCCATGCAGGTAAGCTCTTGCTCTCTAAATCAACCATAGTACCTTATGGATCATTCCTTGGATATACCAAATAATTTGGATGCGCCCCGCAAGCCCATCACCCATTCTAGTTCCAATCTTATTCTTCGATTTTGTTGCCTTTTTGAATAAAATGGGCCTGAATAGACTGGAGCATGCATGGAGGATTCATATAGCCGGCTCCAACTAGTTTGGGAGTGACTATAGTTGATTGATTGATTGATACTTTTTTTTGACAGGCAAAGTAAATGTTTCATGTATATGAGAAATAAAGGAGAAAAATATTATTAAAATTGTGTGTTTTACATTATTACATTGAGTCCTATTTATAGACGCTGCAATACAATCTTTTTCCTCGTAGGACACTATAGACAATCCTATTCCTATTCTAATACTCCCATCAAGCTAGTGCATACAAGTCATAATGTACCGAGCTTGTTACAGATGTAACTAATACGAGGACCAGTGAGAGATTTGGTGAAAATATCTGAAAGTTGATCACTCGACTTCACAAATTTTTAACAATATCTCCTGAGAGGCATTTTTTGTCGGACAAAGTGTCAGTCAATCTCACTGTGCTGCATCCTCTCATGAAATATCGAATTTGATGTGATATGAACGGTCGCTTGGTTATATCACACGTGTTTCATCTGATCGGTTTCTCCACACTTTAGTTCTCTAAGTAATTGTTTAATCCAAACTTACTCACAAGTTGCTACAATCATTGCTCGATATTTAGCTTATGCATTAAACCGAGGAAACCCCACTCTATTTTTTACTCTTTTGGGACACCAAATTACCTCCTACTAGAATACAATATCCGGATGAAGAACGCCTATCAGAAGGTCATCCTGCCCAATCAACGTGTGTATATCTAACGATTTGCTCATGGCCCCGATCCTCGATGAGTAGTCCTTTACCTGGAGCTGATTTTATATATCGCAGAGTGCGGATAACTACATCTCAATGACTATCACATGCAGTGTTTTGAAAGGCGAGCAGTGTCAAAAAAGGCGACGAGGCGAGGCGATAACTGAGGCGTCGCCTTTTTTTAAAAAAAAAGAAAAGAAAAGAAAAGACACAGACTTTAAAACTTAAAACGTAATTTTAGGGTTTTTTCGACTTACCTCTTTCAGTTGACTCGAGTAGGCGGACTTCTCCCGCTTTTCCTTGTTCTCTTCAGTTGCAAAGGTGCGTCTTCTTCTTCTTCTTTGTTCTTCTCCTTTCTTCTTCTTCTTCTTCTTCTTCTTCTTGTTCTTCTTCTTCTTCTTTCTCCTTTATTTTCGCAGATTCTTTCTTCTTTCTTCTTTCTCCTCTGTTTCCAGCAAATTCTTTCGTTTTCTTGCACAAAATTTTCTTCCCTCTATTTTTGTCCTCTGTTTTAGATTTTTCTGCCCAGCTTTTTTCTTTTCATTTTTCAGTCCATTTATTTTTATTTTTTGCCCAGTTCAGTTCAGGTGTATACTAATTAATACATTAATATGTTGCCTATAAACAGTAATTTTCAATGGCATCATGTGAGTCCTTCAAGTTCTAGACTTTTGGTTTTTGAATTGAAATATTTGCTAATATGTTATTGCTATTGAGATTTTGGTTATTTATATATGTGATTAAATATTTTAATTTTTTGGCATTAATTAGCGCCTCAGTTCAAAAATGGGAGTGCCTCGCCTCTCGCCTCAGTGGGTTAGGTCCTTGTCGCCTTTTGTCGCCTCGCGCCTTCCAAAACATTGATTAAAGCGAGAATCCATAAACTAACTTACAACACTCACAGGAAAAGAAATGTCAGGTCTAGTCACTATGAGATAATCGAACTTACCAACCAATCGCCTATATCTTTCAGGATTATTGAGTGCCTCCCCCTGTCATAGCAGGAGTTTAGCATTCGGTTCCATAGGAGTATCAAGGGGTCTACATCCCATCATTCTTGTCTCTTCAAGAATGTTTAAGGCATACTTTCTTTGTGAAATAACAATACTTGATCTGGACTGAGCAACCTTAATAGCTAAAAAGTACTTCAGTCTACTGAGGTCCTTAGTCTGGAAATGCTGAAAAAGACGTTGCTCTAAATTAGTGATGCCATCGTGATCATTGCCGATGATAAAAATATCGTCAACATAAACCACCAAATAAATACACAGATTTGGAGTAGAATGCCGGTAAAACTCAGAGTGATCAACTTTAATGAGTCATGCCAAACTCCTGAATTATTGTGTGCTGAACTTCTCAAACTAAGCTTGAGGAGATTGTTTTAGACCATAGAGTGACCGGGGCAGTCGACATACAACTAGACTCCCCCTGAGCAATAAAACCAGGTGGTTGCTCCATATAGACTTCTTCCTCAAAGTCACCGTGGAGAAAAACATTCGTAATGTCCAACTGATGAAGTGGCCAATGGCGAACAAGGAACAACCATGGATAGAAAAAGGCGGACATATGCCATTTTAGCCACGAGAGAGAAAGCATCACGGTAATCAAGCCCAAATATTTGAGTATACCCTTTAGCAACAAGGTGAGCCTTAGGCCTATTAACTTGACCGTCCTAACCAACTTTGACTGCATAAACCCAACGGCAACCAATCCAACGACAACCAACATTAGATTTACCTGAAGGAAGAGAAACAAGATCCCAAGTACCGCTCGCATGTAAAAGAGACATCTCGCCAATCATAGCTTCCCTCCATCGTGGATGAGAAAGTGCTTCACCTGTAGACTTAGGGATGAAAATAGAGGACAAAAATGATAGAAAAGGCATAATGAGGTGATGATAGACGGTGATAACTCAAAAAAGTATAGCCGGGGTTAGTATTATGAATGAATCGTATACCTTTTCAAAGTGTAATTGATTGACTAGGAGGAGACAGTCCACAATAGGTACAGGGTCCGGCTCAGGACATGAATCATCTGAGCCTGATGCTGGAGGAGGGGATGATGATAAGTCGGGAGTGGTTGCAACGGGGCTGGAGATGTAGATATAACCGTATATTCCTCAAAGATCGGTATAGGTAAGACCACAGAGATATCAGGATGATCAGAAGATGTAAAGTAAAGGTCGAGACCAAAAAAAATGTGACACCGTCTGACATAAGGTACCGATAAAGATCAAGTGAGTAGTAACGATACCCCTTTTAAACCCAAGAATAACCAAGAAAGACACATTTGAGAGCACTTTCCCAGGGCTAAGTGCCTAAGTTATGAACAAAACATGTGCTTCTAAAGACATGAGGGGGGAAGAGAGTATAGAGGTGACTGAAGAAATAATAGAAAATAAGGAAATTGATTCTGAATGGAAGACAAGGGCATTCGGTTAATTAAATAGCAAGACGTGAGGACTGCATCACCCCAAAAACGCAACGGAACATGGGATTCAATGAGAAGAGTTCGAGCAGTCTCAGTGAGATGCTTGTTCTTCCGTTCTGCTGAGGAGTCTATGGACAAGATGTCTGATGAATAATTTCTTGGTGAGTCATAAACTGCTGAAACTGAGAGGATAAGTATAGCAAGGCATTGTCACGACGAATAGAGACACCAAATTGATTTTGTATTTCAACACAAAAACTCTTGAATATAGAAAATAAATTAGAACGATCTTTCATTAAGAAATCCAAGTACATCTTGAATAATCATCAATGAAACTAATAAAATAACGAAATCCTAAAGATGAATTGACTCTACTAGGATTCCAAATATCAGAATGAACTTTTGAAAAAACAGACTCTGCCCAACTCTTAGCACTACATGGAAAGGTAGTGCGGGTGTGGTCCCAAGTTGACACGACTCACAATCTAATGTCAATAGACTAGACAAACTATGTACCATCTTCTCTAGCTTAAATAAACTCAGATGTCCCAAATGTCTGAATTAGGTATGGAGAATTTGTAACGGGGTATGCTGTGAAGGAATTAAAGAGAGGTAAGATAGTAGAGGCTTTGTTATTCTTGCTCTGCGCCGATCGTCTGTCCCGTACTGTGCTCCTGCATAATAAAAAAATCATCATGAAATATTATGGCACAATTTTGGCGCGAGCGTCAAACGACTGCGTCTGCCTAATAAAGGACTTGTTGGGGGTGACAAAACAGAGATCTAGAAGCTGCTGAAATGCTGGAATATCGCTGGAGCTCGCGGGAATACTCGTCAGAAAAATAAAAGGTGATCAGATCTTGAAGAAAATGGTATGGGTTAGCTTGGAATCTTTGCTCAACCCTGAGAGGAAAAAAATTTGTCGAAAAACTGGCCGGAAAAATGCAGATTGACAAAAAAAGTGAACTGTTGCGCCAGATTAGGGTTCCGACAATCGGATCTTAAAAAAAATGGAGGGACATGCTCAGAATGCTTGGGCGACCACACCCAAAAAATAGCTAAAAAAACTGATTAGAATCTGCCTCACGCGCCGGCACGCGTGGATAGGGTATTGCCTGAGCAGCTTGCTGGATTCGGTCGCGGGAGAGTGGAGGAGCTTGTGATTGTGTTGGTTTTGGCACCACACTGACGGAAAGTGAAACGAGGCAAATCAGATATGAGTTGTCGCCGGGAAAATGCACGACAACTGTTTTTCCTGTCCCGGATGTTTCTCACCTTAGCTCTGATATCATGTAAGAAATAAAGGAGAAGATATTATTGAATTATGTGTTCTACATTATTACACCGAGTCCTATTTATATACACTACATTATAATCCTTTTCCTCATAGGACACTGTATAATCATATTCCTATTCCTATTCTAACACTATATAAAAACAACATAAAAGAGCGTTTTTACTCAAAAAAAAAAAAAAAAAAAAAAAGAGCGTTGATAGCAAAATTTATGTACTAAAGCAGGCTAAGCTTGTAAGTAATTTAAAAGATTTGTTGGACTATCTATTGCATATACATCATTGGGTTCACACCAAAAAGCTAATTATTTTTTTTGAAACTGGTAATTTTGTATTCCTCAGCATTAAGGGTATGCTGGCCACCTCCAAAAATTTACATTTTACTAAAAGCGAAATACTTACAGTAATCCTAAAAAGTCCACTAACTGAACTTCCTCTTCTACATATTGTTCTTTACACCAAAAACTTAATGAAGTAAAGACCTTCCATTGGATCTTCTGCAATGAACTTTCTCTGCCTTTAAAAATTCTGTCATTTCTTTCCTTCCAAATGTTCCACCAGATGCAGGCAGGAACTGTTTTCCACCAAATCTTCTGACTCTTGCTCCCTCCCCTTCTTATCCAACAGCTTAGAAGGTCTGCAGTGTGTTCAGGCATAGTCCAGTTCACCTTAGCCAAATTAATGAACAATGCCCAGACTTGTGTCGTAACTTTACAATGAAGGAAAAGGTGATTGTTTGTCTCTAAGGCCTCCTTGCATAATGTGCATCTTGAAGCAATGTTTATTCCTCTTTTCTGCAGTGCTTCATGAGTCAAGCAGGCTCTCCAAGCTACCAGCCAGGTGAAACACTTCACCTTAGTTGGTGCCACACTCTTCCAAATGGATTTCCAAGGTCCTGGTGTCCTCCCTGAAATTTCAGTCAAACCCTTGTTGTACAATCTGTTCACAGAGAACAGTCCATCTTGATTATGCTTCCATGTCAATTTATCTGGCTCAAAATTAGTTCCTTGAAATCCACCAATTACTATCAATAGTTCTGCTACCCATGCTATTTCCCAATCATTTAGAAGTCTTCTGAAAACCAAATTCCAGCCTTGGGGAGACCACATCTCCTCTATTGTACTATCTGGAGACCAAAAAGCTAATTATTGCAAACAAATATCTTTTTATCTATGTATAGGTTGAGCTATCCCTTCAAAACATCTTATATTTCTATGTTTTGGTTGATATTTCAAGTACCTTGAGCTTATGCAATGCCTATTTCATGTTATAATTAATGGCCTTTAGCCCGTCTAGGCGTCATGTGGGTATTATGGAAGGAGAGAAATAGGAGAATGTATCAAGGAGTTGAAAATGATTTGGTAAAATTAAGGAACTCTCTTATTTCTAGTTTCTTTTTGGTGCACAAATGAAGTCCTATTTGTATAGAAGATTGTCTTTTGTAGAGAAACATATGTTTGTGTGGGTTCTATAATCTTGGTATAAAAGGCTTGCATAGGGGTTTTGATGCAGGGGTTTCCCTATAAAATCATTTACTTTATCATCACAAATTCACAATAGTAGATTGATTAGTTGATTTTCTTTTTATATGATATTTTAGGAATTAAATGACTAAGGAGGCCAAGAGTGTTTTTGTTGCATCAGTTAATCCTAAATTCAGCCCACCCTAATCCTATGGACCAAACATGATATAAAAAATAACTTCATCAGCCCCCGGAAGGACTTTTCTGCCATTTCCATTTGCCATGCTCTGCCATTTCCTTGATGGGAATTCAAACAAGAATTTGAATCCATTCAGATCATACACCTGGACCCCTTAAGCATCTTTCGAGTGCTATACATCCATTGCCGTACTCCATTGCGTGTTGGGTTTTCGCTCTCTCCGGTGAACCTTCCAACCATACATCTATTTAGAAGATCTGACTTCGAAGTATATGGATCCCCCACCATTCTGATGCAGGCTTCATCAGCATCCTTAAGAGGCTTGCCATTTGCACCTTGCTATTGCATCACTTTAAGAGCCTTCAGTGTTTTGCCTCATACTTGTCACTTGTAATAACTATATGCTGACTTGTAATAGCTATGTTCTTGTTAATGAGCCCTTCTAATTTTGCTGTTACGTCTCTCCATCCAGCATTAAATGATGTCTCTGGTAGGATAATAACTGACCTCCTGTACCCTTGAACAGCAACCAAACTAATAAATCGACCGTTGTTAATGAACTTATGTGAACAGAAGAATTTCGCTGAGTGGTCCCTGGTTTTCCATCTCTTAAATGAGTTGCCTCAATTCTCTGACGCCATGCGCATTAACTGGCAGATCCATGAAAGGATCTTCCTGCTAATCATCATCCTTCTCATAAATTTCTTGTTACGTTCAATCCATTCAAACCACTGCTCGACTCAATGCAACAGTCGGTTATGTCATATCACTTCTCCCTCAAGATAAAGTTAACCATATTGATGCCTTCAACCAAGTTTTCCCGCAACCACTAGGAAATGATTGATGGAAAACGCAGCTTTTCCGAGAAAGCTTTGCCGGAAAATCACTAAGCAAGGTCGAAAAAGATTAGTCACAAGCTTACCTCGAAACTAGTGCCTGGGAGCATTTTCTCTCTTCCACAAAAGTTACTACAGTATTCCTCACCCAAAGCTTACACTGTTTCTATCTTGTATATACAGTATCTGTGTCGTTAATTGGAGAACATTTTGCAGGTTTCAGGTTTGAAGTCTATTACTTCTAAGCACTTGGCCTTGACAAGCCAAGTCATCGGTTTCACATACACTATAATTCCTGGTAGGCAATATGACAAAACTGTTTACTGATGGAGTTCATATATTGTTTCTGGCTTTTGTCTAGTTCCCTCTCTACTGTTACATTCATGGTTGATCTTTGGTTTAAGATACACAATGTGCTTGGACATTGTTCCATTGGTATTGACATACCAAGTTTACTATTTGTGTAAAATTTCTACCTGAATTGGGGTAGGAAACAGTATGTTGTTTATTTACATTGTTATTTTATTACCTTTGTCAGTGTATAGTTGAAATTCATAAAAAGTAGGAACATTATACAAAAAGTCATCTATTGGCATATTTCTACCTGAGTGTCTGAATAAGTATTCAGAGGAAAACAAACCATTCAGGTCTTCCGTAGAGTTAATCTCTCTTCATCTGCGAATGTGTTCTGCATTGGGTGTTCTTGCATTACACATGATCACCTCTGTCAGTTGGCAACTCTGAAAACCGCAAGTTCCATCAAATCTTAATGGTTGTATGATTCCTTTTTCAAAAAACTGTTGATTTCCGACTTGAACCTGTGTCCTTAATTGCGGAATCTCACCTTATCTCATCAGCCATTTTATCTTCCTTTCATCTCTCTGTCCCATATACATGGTCATTACAAACCTGAAACTCTGCTGACCTTGCTCATATTCTCCGGTTATTCGCCCTTCCTTCATTAGCCTATCTAATGCTGCATCTCTTTTTTCACCCTTACTTAATTAGGCTATTAAGTGCTACATCTATTTTCTTCACCCTTTCTGAATGAGACTACTTCGTGAGTGGTGGAGAGTCATGAGGTCTCAGGTTCAAATTCCAGCGAAGACAAAATTACTAGGTGATTTCTTTCCATCGGCCATGCCTTGGTGGGTAGAGTTAACCTGTACCTGTGCTGGTGGGAGGTAGCAGGTACCCAGTGGAATTAGTCGAGCTGCGAACAAGCTGGCCTAGAAAAAATAAAATAAGACTACTTAGCACTTTGAGCAGGGATTAGGCATGGACCTATAGATTAAAATCCAAAAGGTGTATACATGTGAGGGGGATATGGTGCCTTACCTCTTCAAAACTAAGAAACGTTTGAGCGTACTCAACCCTTCCTAGTCTAGTTATCTTGAGTTAGTCTATGATTAAAATTAGAAAAATACTAGGCTTAGGAGGACTCCTCCTAATTACATGTGATTACTTTGTACATTACTTTCTTTAGGCCATAAAGGATTTCTTTGCCTGATATTAGAGTTGTCTATTCTTCCTGATCCCAGAGATAAATTGGTAAGGGACATCCAAGAGACAAAAGTATTTCATTTCATAGGCCTTATACTTGGAGGAAAGTTTATCTGAAAAGGAGAGGAGGATCAATCTCGTCTAACTAAATTTGTTGACAAAGGGAAGATGTTAGAAATCATCTTGAGTAATGATTTTTATTACTATTGCTTGAGACATGATATGGTTCTGGATACGCTAATAATGTATGTTCTTCCTAACTGCAAAGAAACTGCGTAGAAGTATTTTTCATGCTTAACTAACTTTTAGAAGTTCCTTTGATACCTATTGTGTAGCCTGTATTTATTTCGGACATTTTATGTGTTCAAAGAAATCAAGAGGATATTGTTTCTGAAAGTGCCTGAGACACACAAGGGATTGCTAATGCTGGAAGTTGATCGAGTAGCACAGGTAAGGAAGAGATTTTGCTTATGTTCTTTCCTGCATATTCCTTCCTTCCTAGTAGAGGTAGCTACTTAAAGAAAGAAAATTTTGTGTTTCTTCGTCAACCTTCAAGATTATTAATGAGGTTCCATGTTCGTTTGTGAACGTTCCTTCGGTATTTTTCATTCTTGTTTTCAGTCTGCAAAGTTAATGTAGGTTTTTTTTTTTCTCCTTTTTAGGGTGTGGGGGAGGAGTGTAACTTCAAGGCTTTTATCTTTCTTGTCTTGTTAAGCTTGTATTTTTGGACCACCTTGGTGCCCGTTAATATGTTCTTTTTTTTACTTAAAAAGAGAGAGGGTGCCTATTTAATTGTACTAAATGCGAGTATGAGATCATGGGGAAGAAAACAAAAAATAATGGCATCTTTTTAGATGTTACCATTAGTTATGTGTGTATGGACCATATCAAGCTATACCTGACCCGCACTATTTCTTGTATCTGTTCACAGTTATTTGCTTTTCTCGCTCATTCTATATATAAAATCAACTGCTTTTATGTTTTCACTGGGCCCCAGTCAAATGCTTTGTATGCTGAGACCATTGTACTTTTAAAGCATCATAGTCCATGGTTTTGGCTAACATCCTTGACCCTAATCTCTTTCTGGAATTAGGACTACAAAGTTCATCGTGATGAAATACATTCGAAGTTGGTACAGATAATGCGAGAAAGATTGCTGGTACACCTTCGGAGTTTGCCACAAATTGTTGAGAGTTGGAATAGGCAGGACGATACTGACTCACAGCCAAGTCAGTTTGCTCGTTCAATCACAAAGGTAGAAGTTTGTTATATCATATATGTCTGACTGCATTTCCACCCAAGTTCTTGCCCCATTTTTCCTACCTTTAAGAAAAAATATTGTCAAATTTGAGAAAGAGAAAGGTAGGGTGGGATTACCCATTTATTATCATCCCTTGATGATTTCACACTTAATTTTTGTAAATACATGATATAGAAGTTTGCATTATTTCGGAGATGTTTCTGAAAACATTAGGAACTAAAGGTTTTTGTGGATTTTTTAACTGGTAAATAATGTTGTATTAATAATAAAAGTGATCAGTGTAGCACTAAGAAGGTGCTACGTCATTACGAGGTTAGACATCCCCCAAAACAAAAACAAAAATAAAAAAGGAGGATACCTCCTGCACAAAGTTCTATTCGTGTAGAGAATCTATGAATCGTAGCATGCTGTTTTCGCCTTCGGCATCCTGTAGATTGCATCAAAAAGTGAAAAGCTATAAGCATATAAATTTGATCTTTTGAAGAACATCTGCTTTCCCTTCAAAACATCTTGCGTTCCTTTCCTTCCACAATATCAAACAAACGCAAGCTGGTGCTGTATTCCAAATCTTTCTCAAACATTTCCTTAATCCCACAACACTAACTGCTGAAAATTTCCTTGACTGAGTAAGGCATGATAAACCGTATACGGAACAAGTGAAAAATTAAGTACCAGATCTTATTTGTCACTGCGCAATGCCAAAAAAGAAGAGGGTTGCTGCTTTCCTGTGTTGTTGCACAAAAAGATCTTCTGCATAATTTCAATCCTCTTCTCTGAAATTGCTTTGAGTTAAGCATGCTTTATGAGAGGCTAGCCACATAAAACAGTGGAAGGAGCCTTGGACTTCGAGAGTTGCTTCCATGGCCAACCAATTACCCCCTCTCTGTTAGATGTCTTGTAACAAGAATTAACAGAGAAATGGCCATTCTTATACCTAATCCGGGTGGTACTCTCAAGGACCTCCTCATTTAGTAACGCCTTTTCCAAGTGTTCCAACAGTTGACCCATTCGAGGTACCTCCCAATCAAAACATTTTTTTCTAAATGTTAATCTCCAGCTGTTGCCATTCCAGCAATCTGAGACAAACTTATCAGTATTGGAGGTGCAACTATGAAGATCTTGATATTTGAGCGTAAGACGTGTATGTCCAATCGAAGCATCATGTCAAAACCTTGTCCTTTTTCCATTCCCCACCTTGATTATAATGTTTTCAAAAATATGCCATAGGCTGCTAATATGTTTGCATAAAGCCATAAACCAACACCATGAGAAGTATTAATAGGACCGCTGAAATAGAAACTTTGTTCCCCATATTTGTCACAAATCATCTTTTTTCCTAAGATCCTCACTTCTTTGTTGTATCTCCACAACCACTTCAATAGGGGTAATTTCAAGAACTTTTTCCCCGCTTAACAAATCTTTTAAAAAGAACCTATGTTGCTCATCGAGCATAAGTGGGGGCATAAATTAGTTTTGCCTATGAGGCCGGAGTTCAGGACATTTCAATACAATGAACCTGCTCAACTGACCACAAGTTTTGCCTTAGAGACAAAAGTTGCATGTGTTGCTCAGTTTTTATTTATAAGTCACTACAACTGAACTCTTGCCCAATAGGCAGTGATTACACTATCTTCGTTGTCTGTAACTTCTTGAATGTCCCGGACTCTTGCCACACATTAAAACTAGAATTTATGCCTAACGGGCAACAAAGATCATTTTTTAAAGATTTTGTCAAGCGGAGCCAAAAGTTCACGACCTCCCGTATGGTGAACTTTTTCTGCAATTTTCTTGCTTCAATAGTAGACTATTATTATGCAATTGCAAGTTTCTGATTCTGACACCTCCATTTCTTTTGTCCTTCAACACTGTATCCCACTTTATCAAGTGAAAGGCCTTCCTTGTTACCTTCCACAAAGTATTTCACCTTATCCTGTCCATTTTCTTCTTCACGCAAACTGGTATTGGAAAAAAGACATGAGGTAGGTTGGCAGAGAATTTGCCGCACTAGTTTTGACTTGAAGCTAGCCCCTAATGCCCTACCTAGGTATTCCGTAGGGAGCTTACCAATCTGACAAACCAAGATATTACCCAGCCTATGTACATATTGCACTATATCTACAGGGAACATGAAGCTCTTTCCAGGTTAATCTTCAGTTCGACTACTGCTTCAAATAAGATTAAAAGCACCTTTAGGCTTTAGATACTTTAGTTGTGACTCCTCAGCTCCGCATTAAATAATTGTATCATCTGCAACTGTATATGAGAGACTTCCAGCGTGTTGTAGCTTGATGTCCCACCTCTGAAGCCCTTAATTCATTGTAAAGACATCGCTTTTTTGAGCATCAACCTAGGCCCTTCCATAGCCAAGATGAATAAGAAAGGAAATACTGGCCTGTCTTATATGTTACCATCTCAAAAAATGATACTGGCCTGTCTTAATCCCTTAAAAGTAGGAAATAACCCTTTTGGTGCACCATTAATACTAGAGCGATCTTCACAGTTGAAATACAACATTTAAACCACCCAATTCACTTTTCGCTGGCTATCATATCTTTTAGTAAAGTGAATAAATATGACCAATTGACTTGGTCAAGTGCTTTCTCTATGTCCAACCTGCACATTATCCTGCGTCTCCTTAACTCATTCTGCTGTTAAGGTTTTCATTAGCAATAAGGACTGTGTGTTATTTAGCTTTCTTCGGTAAAAGCCATTTGTATATCTGCTATCGAAACATTCATCACCCTCTTAATTCTTTCTGCCAACATCTTGGATATAATTTTGTAGAAGCTCCCTACTAACCTTGTTGGCCTGAAGTCCTTCATCTCCTCTGCATCAGCCCTTTTGCGGTATTTCTGTAATTGACAATTTCCTTCTAGCTTAATTTCAACTCAATTAAGTAGAAAATTCTCTTTCTTCATCCGTTCATACGTATTTCATACATTCTAGATACAGTGGCGGAGCTAGGAATTTTGTCAAGGGTGTTCAAATTCATATAATCTACATATTAAGGCTGTTCGATATGTAATATATGTCTGTAATACGTAATAATTGACATGTCTACACGGTATAATTTTTCGGCGAAGGGTGTTCGGTTGAACACCCTTGCCAGGCTGTGGCTCCACCATTGTCCAGATATGGAGTTAACATGAAATGTATTGGTGCAAAAGTGGTGTGAAAAGAAAATTTGAGTTGAAGAAGGGGAACTATTGAAGACTGATTACTAGCTTCCAAATTGGAATGTGGATGGACCAATCCGTGAATCAGAACGTCACCATGTCGAGTTAATATGTTAATGACTAACAAGTTCCATCACCTCTTGGAACTTTAACCTCTAACTAGATTAGCTGAGGTTTTTACTCAATTTGATCTGATGTATTGTTATAATGATCTTTGGCTGTCTTTCTTGTCCTCCTAGCTTGAGTTATTCCTTGACGTTATTTCGCTAGTGAGTTCAGTGTCTTACTTTCTGCGTTTAACTCTTACATGCTTGTTACTTCTGGTTTGCTGTTTCCCTAATTTCTCTTTGTTTAAGTTTATCAGAAAGTTCCATTTAACTGATTTTACTTTCTTCATTTGTTTGAAGGAAGTTGGCCTTCTTCAACGTGTGTTATGTCGAACTCTGCATGAGGTAGATGTTCAGGCTATTTTCAGGTGAGGATTTGAAATTCTGTGGCTATCTTCCCTTAAACGTCCATGAGCTAGAGACATATTATTAGCCTCTTTTTTTTTTTTGGTTTTGGGGGGGGGGGGGGGGGGGGTGTTGGTCACAGATTTGCACCAGCAATTATGTCCTTCCTTTTGATTCTCTTTCAACAGCAATCCGTCTTTACACATTCTGTCCAAAAAAAGGGGGCGGAGGGAAGAGTAACATCTAACATGTTTGATTAGCTTCATATTGGCAGTTATTTTAACTCTTGCAGATATCAACATCCTCAAGTATGGCTCCCCGTTACTACTTTCCTTATTATACTTAGTGATTAAACTAATTTATACCTTGGATGCTGGCTTTGCAAACTGGAAGAAGTGCTTTCTCTCGCTTCTTCCTTGCTTCCAACGTTAGGTATTCGAGACCAAATAGTCCTTGCTTCCATCCGATGGTCCTAAAAATGTGATACTTGCAGGCAAGTGGTTATAATCTCTCACTCACAAATTTCAGAGGCATTCTCACGATTGGATATTAGCAGTGAACAATCTAGACAAAGGTACCGTCTATATACTCGGACATTTTACTCATGCGAGATATAATTTAGTAATTAGTACTATTTGATGTTCTTGGAAGATGAAATTTCTAATTTTACTTCCTTTCTGTGGGAGTTCTTTATTATTCATTTATTTGTTACCTGCTATGACTAATTAACTTGATTTTTCTTGTAACAGAGCGTATCGTGATGTTCAGCATCTTCTTGGATGTATCAGATCATTGCCTTCTGATAGTAAATCCAATCCTCCCAATTTGGGGCAGCTTGATGAGTTTGTGGAACAAAATTTTGGTGCAGAAGCTAGTCAATAGGTTCCTTGTAAACTAGGCTATTCTCTTAAACATTGGATAGGTGTGATGGGAGCAATCCGAGGACACCTGAAGACTACGCAAGGATGCTGTACAATTAACTTGAGGTAAAATCTTGTGTTACTGGTACTTTATCTGTGTGAATAAATAATAAGAGACTATAAATGAAGCAGTGGTCTAAAAGATTACTAGGGATAAACTGCATTCCAAGCTCCTATATTTGTGCCTGAGTTGCATCTCTTGTTGCTCCATTAAAAAAATGCCTTTGGTCATCTAATCAGTTACATTCAACTCATACTGCATCATGATTAACTGGAATATATAATTGTGTCTAGTAACTAACAAGGGAGAGCATGTTGATGAGTAACAGAGAAATCTGAAATAGTTAAGTGAGATGAGAGCTTGTTTAGAGATGTCCCAGAGTTTACTACAAATATGGAAAAAGTGAACTGCAGAAGTTCATTAATTCACACTTGCACAAGCATATATTTGATTTTTGTTTCATCTTAATATCTCATGTGAGTTTCTTTGGTAACTGACTCATAGTATAATTTTACTTTCTGTAGTCAAATTATTGGATTTTCTCAAATTGTGTGAATGACTGCTATCGGCATTTTGTGTAAAACCTTTAAGATAATTATTGTTGGAAAATTCTCTTATTTGCTCTTTCCATCAATCTGCAATGCTCACAGATGGGTAGTCGTCTTACTGGATGTCTTATTACCACAGTTGAATCGAGTTCTGCGGGGAGCAAGAATCTTTAACAGCAAATTTGGAGCTATCATACAGAGTTTGTGATCTGTCAGATGTTTGATATTTTTTTGATGATTGTATTCTTTGGGCCTGGCACCAGTTTTTTTCTTCTCTAGATTTTAGAGAGAGAAAAAGGCATCAGCTGAATAATAATAGTCAGAGTGCAGTTATAGTGTATACTAGTGAAAAGTATTGTATGTATCAGTTCCTTGCTTAATTCGAGCATGTTTTCTCCTGTATCAATATCAATGATCTTAAAGACTCTCCTTGTACGCTTCCTCTCAGCCCTTCCCTTGAAATAGGTGGGGTTGGAAAGTTGCTTGTTTTTCTTCTAACTGTCCCCACCCTTGATAAGAATAATCTCTTTTTTTGGGGTTGTTTGTTATTCAGGTTACTTTTAGTTTTTGTATTGTAAGAATAGCTACTTAGAAACACTGTCAATATAAAGAGAGCTCCTTCCATAGCCATTATAGGTTTAATTACTGACTTTATAAGTCTTTACATTAAAAAAATTCAATGTCTACACCCTGTCAACTTAGTCTTTAAAGTTCCTCTTTCTTTCACTCATGAATCTGATAGGGACCAATTATGTTAGTCTTCAGAACAAATTTAGTTGTGGAGGATATCCTCCCTAAATCTGTTAAGTTTCTAACATTTCGTCCTGGTTTTGAGGTTGCTGTGACAGCCAAACTCCTTGAGATACAGTAAGTGTAAGAGATGCCAGTCACCCTTCGCATTGTTGAAGTTTTTCCACAGTAATTGCTAGTAAAACGTCTTTCAGCACATGTCGTAGGTGAGGTTGAGGATATATCAAATCTTAATCACACACTAAGTCCTAAGCATCTGAAAATTCGTTATTGAAAAGTGAGATTAACTTTGCAGTGACTGAATCAAAATAATGAGAAAAAATCAATTCATTGCGCGTTTCTTCTAAGCCGTTTTTCACTAATCTATATTTCATGGTCTACTTACATTTAAACAGAAAAAAAAAATGTCTTTCCAAAAAAGCATCATTTCTATGAAATTCTTTTCCTTGTTTCTTTTTTGTTTTTGTTTTTATATTAAGCCAATTCCACAGACTACATTTGTCTATGGCCATTGGGGGGGGGGGGGGAGGGTTTGACATTGACCCCTACCTTGTTAATTGAAACATCAAGATATACATGGGAGGAGGGCTACGCCATGACTCCCTTTTTACATTTGTGAGGAACATCCTCTTTTAATAGTTTGTCCCTAGAACCAAAGAGAACACTACTAAATAAGAATGATGTTCTAATTAGAAGTGTTCTCATTAAAAAAGAAAGACTATATACTTAGGGGACATCATAACTAAAGCAAAAGAAAAGCCTACTCATTTTACAATGGACTTGCAACACATTCAGGATAAAGGTGCTGCCAATTGTTCGACAAAAAATGACTATCATTTTATACAAAAGATCACGCTCCTTTTTGCTATAGAACTCTTTCTTCTTCATCTGCATGCAACTTCTCCTCTTATTTTTATAATTCTGCTTCATATTCATCTTATGTGTCTGATTCAGAAGTTTGCCCTTTAAGCTTTGTCCATCCTCACTGCTCCCCTAGCTTCTCTATGAATTTCCTGCATTGAATTAAACAAGTTAGCTATCAGGTTATGATGTGAATTACTTCCAAATTTAGCCAAAGTATCAGCTACTGTGTTTGCTCCCCCTGAAACAATGTTGGATTTTGATGTTTCATTTATCAATGATTCTCTTCATATGCTCCACCTCTTGCAAGAATTCCCAAGGGATATCATATGAACCATCTAGCTATTTAACCACCGAAATTAATTGAGTCAACTTCCACAATACCATTGTTGATGTCATTAAAATCAATCCTGTTGATCCCAAAACTTGCAGCCTTAATTTCTGCATTGTCATTGGAGCAAAACTATAAGGATTTAGAGAATGACATAATGATATCCCCTCTAGAATCTCTAGCAATTTCCCCAATACTAGATTTGTTGCTTTGAGCTATCTTTGCTCCCATCAGTGTTGACTTTGATGATATTTTCTGGAGGTTTGTTCCAAGTGATATGAATACTGGAAAAGTTGGCTTTGTAAGCTTCCATTGTTCTGCATATCCTGCTCCAGTTGTAGCTTGACTCCATTTTGTATCCCTTCTTGTTCATAATGCTGAGTAACTTCATAGCAAATTTTGGCCACAGAGTAATTCTTACGACCATATTTTACTGAACTCCAGCTTTCCACAATTCCCAGCAAATGAATACTGGGATACTTTGGCATGCCAATTTTAACATAGAATTCTTAGTGTTGCAATTCCACCATGAAAGCATTCGGCCTAAATGTTCAGATTCTGCATGCTAATACCCGTAAATCTCCAAAGAATTTCCATACTTTCTTCGCTATATCCTCTTCAATAAACACATGACAAATGGTTTCTTCCTTACGCTGATCACAACAAATGCACATAGGATCTGCATTCCTGGCATAATTCTTGATTCTGTCATACATAGGTAATTTTCTTTTGATGGCTCTCTGTTAAACCTCAAAATTTTTTCCGTTGATGCACAGTGAATAGACTAACGAAGAGCACGAAGTATACGGTATTGCAATAAGTAAGGAATGACATTTGATGACCCTAATTGAGATTTCAAAGACGTTCGAGGTAAGAGAAGAAAGTTTGCCAAGAGGAGGCAAGGCATACGATAGGTATCAGAAAGGTTGTACGAGTAACAAGTTAATGATGTTTTGAAGAATAGTTATAACATACCTTAGATTGTTAATGAGGTGATAAACAAGTATTAAGAAGGTTCCATAAGGATTGGAGATCAAACGAGTCGACGAGAATGAGTTCGGAAGAACTGGGCATTATACGGCCCAACATGCCGTATAAAATATCGGCCGTATGTTTGGTCGTATAATCAGCCCGGATGGCCAGCCTCACTGGACCAAATCTACGGCCAGACATACGGTCAGTATAATTTAATACGGACCGTATGTTGGTCCGTAGAAATTGGTCGGGATAGATGGAATATTATTAATAAGGGATCAAGTTCATTTCATTTTATTTCCCCTTCACTCCCTTTCTCTCTAGAACTCTCTAGAATATTTCTCCACACTTCTCCCACAAGAATTCAAGAGATATTAGTGATCAACTTCATCAAACCAAGAGAATCAAGTGTAAGAAACCCATTAAAGTTCATCCAAGACAAGGAATCCAAGTGAAGGTGAAACTAGGGTTTTGCTCAAGTGAAGTGTTTCCACCCAAGGTCCATTCCCACACCATCTAAGGTAAGTTTTATGGTATTTCCATGTTGTTTAAGGTATTGAGACATTGAGAGACTTGGATTGTAGAAGAATATAGGAAATGTGTCTTGAATGTGAGAATAATGATGTTTGTGAGAAGTAGCTTGGGTTGAGTCATGATTCTTGATATGTTGTGGTTATAATCATGTTATTATAGATGTATGGGAGTTGATGTATGATATGGAGGAAGTTGTATAAACAAAGGAAATCTTTGCCCAATTTTCTCTAGCTTTAGTCAAGTATGCTAAGCTATCGATTTTCTAATGTTAGTATAACTCTAATGAAGGTAGAAACGTGAGCATTGAAGGAGAACGTTCAAGCGATAGAATAGTTGAACGAAAAAGTATGTAAGGCTAACCCTTCTTTCGATAAGGCATAGTTCTTTGGCCATATATTTATTCTTTCATGAGCCTATGATGTCCTCCAAATGATTATATCTTTAAAAGCTACTAAGCTCATGATTCTCGATATGTTACGATTGTACTAAATTCCTTATATGATGAGTAATCCTCTAGGGATAGATGTAATGAACGACGATAGTAATGATGCTAAAGATGCTTATGAGCTTTTATGCATATGTGTCTATGTATGACTATTATGAAACCCCGAGCTTATATGGCCAGGTAGAATATATATATTACGCGCGCACCACAGCAGTTGGGTATGGATAACTCTGAGCCTTGGTAGGGCCAGGTATGTATACTCACCGAGCCTTGCCATGGCCGGGTATGTGAAACATCGAACCTTCATGGTCGGGTATGCTATGTATATGATATGGATATGTATACGATATGAATATGAATATGAATATGTTATGAATATGAAAATGGATATGAATACGGATACAGATATGGATATATGTACACGGTTACGCATTAGAAATGGAAAGTCCCTATGAAAATCAAGTAAGTGTTTATGACGATGGTTCTGCTACCTCCCATCTTATGCTATTTCTTATGTCGTCTATTATGCTTTCATAATGATGTTGATCATGCTTTACATACTCGACATTCTTCGTGCGACGTCCTTTTATTTGTGGACGCTGCGTCATGCCCACAGGTGGCCAGGGAGACGGGCTTGATCCATAGCTTTATTACTCAGGGACTACATAGCGGAGCTCCATTTTATTCGGAGCTACAACTTTTGGTATTTATTCTTTTGTGTACATACTTATGGGCATGGCGGGGTCCTGCCCCGCCTATATGATATGACATACTCTCCTTAGAGGCTCGTAGACATGTGTATGTGGTTAGATGTATTTGGCCTTGTCGGCCCATATTTTTGGATATCATTTTGTAGCCTCGTCGGCTTATGTACATTGTTGTGGGCATAAATGTTGATGGTGGTATATAAATGTATTGTTGCCCAATGGAAATAGTATGAATGATGGATAGAAAGCATGATCTAGCTATGTGGCTCACCTAGATGTAAATGTGAATGTACGATAAGAGGTGCCCGGGTGGGCTAGCACCGAGTGCCCGTCACGGCTCGCCGGTTGGGTCGTGACACTCTCCAAATGATAAAAGCCATTTTGAAAGGAATTCCTTTATTCTATATGCATTTCTAAATAGGAATCTCTTGCATTTTCTTTCTTAGAATTTGAAAAGCATTGGCAAAAGTGAATTTTCCAGATGAGTTGTAACTCCAAATAGCTTGATCTTTTTTGTTCCTGGTCTCAATATCCACCCTCTGAATGATATGACAAATTTAAGCTGGCAAGAGCTTGGAAATATACTCCATATCCCAATTGTTACCCTCTAGACAGTCTAAAATAGTGAGAGTACCAGGGTGTCACGACCCAACCCCATGGGCCATGACTAGTGCCCGAGCTGGATACTCGTATACGAACCTGTTAGATATAGTCAGACTGAAACTAAGGACAATATGAAAACTTGCAAAAACAAGACATTATCTCAGAGCGCCATATATCATAATAAACCCATCTCCTGAGGAGTCACAGCGAACCAAAAGATAACACAAAGGACACTCTCTCATAACATGGCCTTGACGGCCGCAAGAAAAACAAGCACCTGTAGCAAGACGGCATTCCCCAGAATGGAACCTACCACACCGAGGAAAAGGTGGCCTCGACTGACTCAAACTCCCGTTCATCTGTGAACCTGAAGCCTTGGAGCTCTGACCGACCCCGAAATACCCTGTGCTATCAAATCTCCTACATGTGAACTGTGGGGGTGCACTCCGTGCTGGCTGGGAAGAATATCTACAATACTACTGAGGCTGCCTACCTCGATACTCACCGAGATAACCGTTGCCATCTAGCCCTCTATATGCCGGCCCATTATAGGACTCGGTGAATCTCGGCGTCCGTCGACGATACCCGTGTCGATCCGCTACCCCCCGCGCATATATATATATATGCCTATATATATATATATATATCCATACAGTAACTCTAGCCACTCGGTGAACAATTTGTCGAAGAGCCACCGCCATACAGCCATATCAATCAAATAGCGATCCGGCCCCATCACATAGCGATGCACTTTATCGCCCATATCGCCACAAATAGGTCCTCAGAAGAGGCGCATATTGTCCTTTCTCCGGGGTATGTTAAATACTGAACGAATCAAACTCAAGACTATAATCTCGAATCGCTCCCCGCCACTCCTCGCTCTCAAATGTGTTAATCTATCAACTCGTCTCGCCTCATCTCTCGGAGGTAGAAATGGCCAAGGAAGCCTCCACAAACTCATCCCATATCGCCGGAGGAGCACCCTCGCCCCTAGATAACTCCCGTGACTCATACCACCTATAATGCCTACATCCCGCAACCAATACGAAGCCAACTCAACGTACCCTTATTTCCCGAAAAGCCCTAATTATCCTCAACGTACGCCGGTCCGCCGAATAAACATGCCCCGCGGATCATCCTCAAGCTTTTTGACTCGTAGAAGTTTAACTCGGAGGATTACAATTTAAGAAGTCACGAGCCCTCAAACTATCATATCTATCCGCATGGTCAACTCCTAGTCCATAGCAACTCGCGAGCCTCGCCCCCGCCACTAATCCGGTCAAGACAACCGAACCGCATCTCTCATGGCCCTATCCTCCGCCCATTGGGGCCGAGGAGCCGGAGGCTCGTGCATCGGAGCCTTGAGAGCCGGCGGTGGAGCCGTCCCCTCGATCCGAGCCGGGTCGCTCTAAGTTCCTATGGAGGTGGCGGTGCAGCAGAGCTCGCCGACTGGAGCACAATCTCAGGCATAGACTGGGCACGGGCCCTAGTAACTCTCCGAGTCTGACTAGTATCTCCTCGCTACCGATTTGCCCTTCTCGGGGCGAAGCCGTTTCTCTTGGAGGCACTCGTAAACATAATAATTTGTTAGGGAGGGATTATTCTGGTAAGATAGCTCTATCGCACGATCTAGAGTAAGAAGGAAAGATAACATCCTAAATGTCCTGTAGCTTCCTGTTTATAGATGTGGTGCATAACACACGATAAACAAGACTCTACTAGACACGGTCTGTAGAAACTCCGAGGATGACGCGGGCGATACCACTTTTGTCACGACCCAACCCCTACGGGCCATGACTAGTGCCCGAGCCGGACACTCGTATACGAACCCGTTAGATATAGTCGGTTAATTAATTAAAACTAAGGACAATATGGAAACTTGCAAAAACAAGACATTATCTCGTAACTCCATATATCATAATAAACCCATCTCCCGAGGAGTCACAACTTAACCAAAAGATAACACGATATACGCAAGCCGACAAGGCTGCCACTATATACGGGAACATCTAAAACAAGCCATATTGACACAGCTGAACAACACCTATATACAACCCACACATGTCTACAGATCTCTAAGAGTTATCAAAGTGAAATATGACGGGACAGGGCCCCGCCGTACCCCTGGATAAGCATAAGTCTACATCAAAAGATTTGTACCAAAATAGTCTAGGCTCCGGAACAATGGAGCTCTCCAAAACAGCTGAGCAGAGGTCCTAAGCTGGAGGATCACCAAACCGAGTATCTGTACCTGCGGGCATGAAACGCAGTCCCCCGAAGAAAGGGGGTCAGTACGAGGTATGTACTGAGTATATAAAGCATGAAATACAATAAAGAAGATCATGACTGAAATAAAGATTACAGGAGGCAAGTATGACAATCAAGATACCACTGTACTTGTGCCTTATGAAATGAAAATCATGCATAGCTATATCATATACCATACCCGGCCCATTATGGACTCGGTGAATAAAGTCGTATACATGTATACCATACCCGGCCATCATGGGACTCGGTGCCATCATCACATATATATATATATATATATATATATATATATATATATATACCGATGCAAGCCCACTTGCCTCAAGGCCATTTACAAGGAGCCAAGCCCGGAACTACAACACTTGCAAAGCCTATTCATGAAGCGGGAGGTTCTTGAGTATACTTTTGATGAGCACCTTGGATCCCAAGTCCATTTGTTGATGAAGATTGCTTGGGGAAGAAAAGGAAACGGGAAGCTACCACAATGGCTAAAAGATGAAGAGTTGGCTATTCTTGCAAAGGAGATTTCAAGATTTTGGAGAAAGAAGAATAGCCAAACAAGGCCCTTGTCTCATTAAGGGTGTTTATGTCATTTGCATTTCTTTTATTTCTAGCATAGTATAAATAGCTCTTTTCTTCTTCATGGAAGACTTAGACTATTTTGGATATTGATATTTTGAGAAATTGTAAACTCTTTGAGTGTTGAGAGCTTGTTAAGCCTTGGATTGTGTAATTGTTGAGAGGAAAGGTTGCTTGGGATTCAAATCCCTTGAGGTCTTCCTAGGAATTTGGTGTTTCTTTTGTTCTTAATTTAGAGGTCTTAGTTTTTCTATAACTTTGGTTGCTAAATTAGGTCTTAAGTTGTGTCAAATTATCTATCCTTTTCTTTTCTTGCATTTTAATTCTATTTTCGTTTTTAGTATTGTATCATATACCGTACCCGGTCCTCTAATGAGGGACTCGGTGAACAATGCAGTGAAGCTGTGCACGAAAACATACCCGGCCAGGGACTCGGTGAAAGATATATTAACAGCATGCACGAGCAGAGTAGTGAGCAACCATATGCAAACTAAATCATCATCTGAGACTCAATAGAATAAGTAGAATGAACTAACACTTGAGTATCAAAGACGACAGTCATGTCAAGTACCCCTCGAATGTCACTATGGAGTATATCAAATAGAACTTCAGGAATCATAGACACGTATCAAGACAATATGAAATAGCTTATGGAAATCAAGAACATTAGCCATCCTAATATATCTAAGAATAGGAGTGTCACGACCCAACCCCGTAGGCCGTGACTAGTGCCCGAACTGGGCACCCAAACACATTCGTAAATCCGAATCACAAACAGATAGCTTATGCGTATACAAATATCAGACGCTGTCTCAAATTATCTCAAACTGTCTCAAACACATCTCAAACACAACCATATATATATCAGAAGCCGGCAAGGCTATCAAATGGCACAACGGCCCAAAACATATACAAATGCAAGCCGACAAGGCTGCCACGGCGAATGGGATCGCCCAGAACATATATCATACGAACACACCTGTACAGAATAGGCACAACCCACATATATGTCCACAGACCTCTAAACAGACCAACATAATCATATGACGGGACAGGGCCCCGCCCTACCCCTGAACAAACTAATACATATGCGGCGAACGAATATATACCAAAATGTGGGCTCCGGAATAAAGGGAGCACTCCAAACAGCGGAATAGGTGTCCTAGATCAAGCGGCGGATCACCAAAGCGTACGTCCGTACACTGCGGGCATAAAACGCGACCCCGAAGAAAGCGGGGTCGATACGGAATATGTGCGAGTATGCAAAGCAGAAGATATAGTAAACAAATCTGAGTCATAATCGAAACAGAAGTACAGAAAGTAAGTGCGTATCCAAAATACCAAAATGTTTACTTTCAAAATTCAAATCATGCATAGGGCTTAGAGAATATGGTCGCCCGCCCGTCGATGGCGCCATAACACAGCATAACACCAGAAAGTTTCAAATCTCCATATCCCCGTCACACATCATAACAGATCATAACGCCATAACACAGCATAAAACCAAATATAAGCGGAACCCCGCCCTCTGGCGAGGGGCTCGGTGAACCATAACACAACATAACACCGGAGTATAACAAAGTGCGCACGACAACATAACCGGCCCGGGACTCGGCGAAAGATACAACAGAATGCACGAGTAGAGTCGTGAGTAACCATATGTATAAAATCAATATCATAGACTCAAAAGATAAGTAAAATGACCATACTTGGAAATCGGGATAATAGTCATACCAAATTCTTTCAAAAGTCATCAGAGTTACGTAAGGGAGAGTCGCGGGACCCACGGACGGGTGTCGACCCGAGCCGGGCCCGCCTATGGAAAACGTACTCATCATACGCCATACAATCTCCTACTAACACATCGAGGCAATCCGAGCTTTTCTGTGAAAGTTACGGTCGTTCGTAGTTACGGAACTCTTTAAAAACAAAACTTTTTATGCAACATTTGAAAATCAAATATTCCAAAGACATAAGGGCCAATATTTCATCATATCAAGCATACGAATTCCAAGAAACAAATAAGAGTCATAAACATGCTCGGATTGCGAGAATAGAATTTCCTCGAGGCTCGTGTCATAGCCTAATTGTAACTAAGGCATGCCAAAAGAAGGAAGGGTTGAGCTTTACATACCTCGATCGCTCTCAAAGCTAATCCAAACTCAAGCTAATCCCAACCTACGCCTCGGGCTCCCCAAGGTCTACAAATACGTCATAATATGCCAAACATTAGCTATAGACATTTGGGCATTTAATTCCAAATTAGCACTTAATTCTACAGAAATTTGGGCAGCATTTCCCTTGTAAATAGGCCAACCCCGAGAATTTAACTCGGCCAAATCAACAATAACAACACCAACAACCAAACTAGCAACATCAATAATCAATTCAAACCGCATCCTAACATTAAATACTCTTTCTACATAATCCAACAACATTCATTATATTCGATTCAACGGCTTACATTCAAGCCAACATCAACGCTCATACATTCCAATACCAACCCGAACCCATACCAACAATATTCAAGGACATTTTAAAGAATTCATGCAATGTTTCAAACATCCCAAACAACACCTCACTTTACCCAAAATCTGCCCCAAACCCGAGAACACAACCCTAACACATTCCTCACTTCCGAATCATGATTTGCACCAACAATCCACACTCTAACAATGTCATTCTCATAAATACAAAAATTACATTAAATACACATGATTCTCCAAATCAGCCCATACAATTACAACATCAATCTTGAGTCATTAAACTCTCATTTCCAACATAGAATCCACATAACAACAACAACCAAAACTCTAAGAGAATTAATTCATTCTTTGCCACACATGAGAGGCTACGTTCGCCAACATAACCATCTACAAAGTTCATGATTTTCATTCATTTCAAAAAACTACAACAACTAAACATGCTACATAGGACTTAGTTCATCATTCCTACACAACACACACATCACACGGCTACATACCAAACACACGGCCTCAACTCCAACATACCATATTTCGTGATTTTCATCCATTTTCATACATACAATCCATGAATACATCATTCATAACACATAAAACAAGATTAAATCTTACCTTTCTTCTTCAACTTCACAACTAGGCAAGGAACCCATGCGATTGACAAACGGATGGTTTGTTTCCAACAAAGAATTCATGCATGTTTCAAGGGACCTCCAATTAGTGGATTTGGTTGAAGAAAATATTTTTGTGATGGCTAATTTTGGACTTCAATTTTTGAGCTCCATGGCCGAATGGCCTTTATGTTTCATCCAAGTTCTCTCTATTTTTTTCTAAGTGTGGAAAGTGAAGAAAGATGACTTATTAGTCATCTTTTATGCTCCTAGATGAATCCTCCAAGTGTCCATGGCCCACACATACAATATATATATATAAATTATCACATAAATCTCAACCAACATAGAATCCAAGTCCACACGGCCAAATGGCCTAATTTTTCATGATTTCCAACTCTTCAAATACATCACTTTTGGTCCCAAATTTTCCTAAATATTCCATGCCAACAAATTCATGAACAACTTATGTCTTAAAATAAAATCACAAGGTCAAAAGTCCCGACTTTGCATCCCGGAATGGTCATCATTAACTTTTCACAACACGCATTATCCCGACGTACAAAATACGGGATATAACACACGGCCTCTTTAGAACATTCGTCCTCGAATGTTAAACTAGCCTTACGGGGTCTTATAAGCACTCGGGGGAGTTCCTTTTACAACTACCGTAACAATTCATTTATCAAACAACATAGTCAAGTAAGGAATCTAAATTCGGATAATTCCCCGGAAATAATTTGAGGATATTTCTTCTTCATCTTTACGGACTCCCGGTCATTTCTTTTTACGTTATTGTTTCGCCATAGGACTTTAACGGAAGCCACATCTTTACTCCGCAACCTTCTTACCTGACGATTCAATATAGCTATGGGCTGCTCTTCATAGGATAGCTCCTCTGTAACCTGGATATCATCTACAAGCAATACTCGGGAGGGGTCACCAATGCATTTGCGAAGCATAGATATGTGGAATACCGGATGCACCACTCCCAAATACATACATAGGTAACGAGAAATTCATCCTAATATACCAAAATATATGTTCGGACGATCCGGAAAAAGGCCCAATATCTCCCCGAGATAGATGGCCTTTTTTTGCCGAATCTCATAACACCTTTCATAAGGCATACAACGCGACCTGAATACCCAAGGGGTCAAACTCTAAATGTCGAGTATGTATTAGCACCGGAACAAAGTAAGTAGGAACATGCAAAACATTAACAACCGCTCCCGAATAAGTTCCACCTTATCAATTGCTTACGGATCACACACATCATATATATCAACTTAGTATCATCAAGTCGAACCAACCATATAACGGTGCCCGCCATTTCGCCATACAAAGCCTCATATGGTCATGTAACCGGAGTGGTAGTAATCGTATAAGCAAATGTCAATCGGAAAATGATCATACCTACCCCGAAATCAATAACACAGGGACTCGGTGAGTAGGATTATCAAATGCCATCACGTAGCGATTAGTACCATCGCATCGTCGGTCATCATCGGGATATATGTACTATATAGCGTACCCGTGTCCCCAATCCTTCCCGAAATGACTCGGTGAAATTAGCTGAAAACCGGGCACCTGCACGATTTCATAATAGCTCGGGACTCGGTGAAAGTCTCACTATCTCCTTAATATAATACCATATGCAATATAAAACATACAACAATTTCAAGGGACTCGAGGCGGAAGAAACGGATGGGCTGATTTTGCGGACCTATCAACAATAACCCATAGTCGGAACATAGGTCTTTCGGATGCGAGGTAAATGTTGAAGTCATATTAATGATCTTCACTTCCAAGTCGGAATCTCCATATTCAAATAATTCATAGAACTCAAATAAGTAAGTATAAATGTTGATACCGGCAATTAGAAAGGTAGTTAAACTTTCCTTAGTCTTTTTCATACCAGTTCCCACCAATAATAAGCAAAAATCCGGACAAGGTGGCGTATGTAAATTACACATGTTAGACTTCATTACGTCGTTTATGAGTATTTTAAGACAATCGGATTTCATTTGCACATGTTTTTAGGGGTTAAAACAATTTTTCTAACGGGGGTCAAATTTTCCTTTTAAACTATTCAATTCTCTCGTACCGTGCCAGAAAAGAAGCGTTTCTAGACGTAGATTGAAGAATAGGGTTGTCCCCAAGTCCAAATTCGAGCCTAGTAGATCTAAGACATGCCAAGAGAAGAAAGGGAGAGCTTTACATGGACCACAAACTCGTCTTAATCCAAACTCAAGTCCCGATTTCAAACTACCCATAAATCTACGGTCACGTTTGCAAATGTTAACTATAAGGCTTTTTGGCATTCAATCATGAATTAGTACTTGTCATAATCTTTCAACAACCTTCTAGTAATTACGACACTCCGAAATTCAACTCCTTAAACGATACAACAACAAATCCGAGGAATTTAACTCGTATAAATATCAATAATGATACAACATATATCATATCTCTCAACAATTTATTCAAAATGCACTACCATTGGTAGCTCCTTTTACATAGGATAACAATTTTCTTTATTTCTAATTCATAATTGTTCACATATTCAATGCAAATTCAATACAAAACCATTTAAAAATAATCAAAGAATACTTCAATAACATACCAACATTTCAAACGGCCCAACCATACATACACCGGAATTCTTCCAAACTACTTCAAGAACAATTTCAAGCGTTTCATTCTTCCATATTCATCGCAAATATCGCAACCGCCGGAATAATATCATTCATACAAGCATAAGAAATCACATTAAAATTGTATCAACTTCTTCACAACAACCCTCTACAATACAATGCTAACTTAAACATTTAATCCTCCGTAGGCACTATAGAATCTCTGATAACAACAACTAGAATTCTAAATAAAATTAACTCATCCACTACACAAACAACCATCCACACGGCCTCAACTCAACACCCCTATTTTCATGAATTTCAGCAAATTTCTACATAATAACATGTACGGAAACCATCCAAGTATCATAAAAGAGGCGATTAATTCTTCCTCTTTCCTTCGTGAATAAACCAAACTTGGTCAAGGTGATCGGGAACATATCTAAGAACGAACGACTTATCTTTCAAAATAACTATACCACGTAGACAACCCCAGAGGGTCCTTGAATTAGTAGAATTACCACAAGAAAATAATTTTAGAAGCAATATTTCAATGGGGTAAAATCTCTATAATCTTGGTACCGAATGGCTTTCTTTGTTCTTCTTTTTCTTGTTTTGGTTTGCTCTTCTTTTTCTTGATCAATATTGAACCTTCTATTAATACCACATATCAAACACATGGAAAAATTAATTAAAACATGGGCTTGGGCCATAGCTTGGCTCATCGCCCCACCTATTCCTTCCGTACAAATTTCCTCTTCTTTTATTCTTTTGGCCAAATTGATTGTTTTCGTTTTGAAATTTGAAATTCTCGATTTTTTGTCCCTCACCTTACTACCTACTTCCACATTACTAGGTTAACAACGCACACCTATGAAATCCAAATCGAATAACCTTATTCCTTTCAAGCCCCGATTTATTTCGAATTTTTCCGAATAAGCAAAAACTCGGGATATAACTATTACCCGATTAGAACATTCGTCCTCGAATGTTTAACTATTCCATTGGTCGGTACTTTGATCTCGGGGGTTTCCCTCGACCTTCCATCTACTCATTGAGCTTCCTTTTCAACTACATCGTGGTATTAATTATCTCGAATCCAAACTTGCATTCCCGTATTCGCTTCCCCGTAATAACCACAACATCAGCTTGCCTTATAACATTTGTGCATCTATTTTCTCTCTCGGTCGGTTCGAGCTTCCGTTTCGATGTTCTAATCGTACTACTTATCCACTATTCCTTTCTCTTTCCGATGTCAACTAATACTAGTATTTCCCAAGTCCACTCTACGGCTATGAGACGATATACAAGTTACCTTACGACATTCAAAATATTTCCAACCACTTTCAAACTCACTTGCTCGTGTGTTGTTTTGTTCGATTAATCGGTCTAATCTTTACCTCGTAATCACGCGACCACTTAAGGTTTCGGCCCATTCCGCAATCATTCCCTTGGATCACGGTAGCTTCTTTTTATCTTGTCTTACGCTCCGGTCTTGTGAGACCGCTAAAACTTTGGTGCGGGGTCACCCATCCCAAAATTTCTTACCGTCTGACCCGCTAACCTCGGACTACCGATGAAATACGGTGTTTTAATATATTCGATAGATCCTTTAGACTACCGCTTGACCTTCTTATGACTAAAGTTGGAGTAAATTGAAGTTCGAAATTTTTCAAAACGTTCTCATGACACAATTACCGTGGAATTTCCCTTCTCGATCCCCCCCGTGTTCAGAACTACAACTACCGATACGAGCTCTGCGTTTAGCGTAATCACGTTCCGACTCCGGGGACCTTCGTCACGCACTTTGGAGTAAAATATAGTCTTGACGGATTTTCGGCACACCTCGTAGCACAATTACCGTTTTGCCTCTCTGCTTTTACCTATTCACGGTCAACATGGGTATACCACTTTCCATCCTAGACTCCGGGTAAACCGTAATAACAATATTTCCCACTTAACTACCGTTGTTCATTATTACTAATTACTAACCCCCGGAGTTTTCCATCTACCGCTATTCGCGGCAAGCATATCACGGACACGCACGTATAAGAACATAAATTCTAGTAAGGGTTCATGTTCGTGGGTGAATCCGGTGGTGCCGTAATGTGCCCGCCTCACCGTCTCTAACATACGCGGTTCGAAGGGCCGTGCAAAATATTGGACTCGCCGCTCTTTTCGGCCGGCGGGTATGTACCTCCTTCATCATAATAATCCCGAGGATATACCGGCTTCCGACCCGTGGGGCCGGACCCGTCCCCCGAACCTCCCCGGCGGACTCCAAGACTAGCCAGGCGGGATCGCGAGAAAAACAGCACCTTTGCCGGACGGCGTCCCACTACCCGTAGACTTACGGCTAAGTGCGTCTGTTACGGGGTAATGGGGGCCTCGTACGCCGGATGATATCTAAATATCGCGGTCATAATGCTCGAACGAATACCTACGATCAAATCTCCTCGACCGTGGGGGCAGAAACAATTCGGGTCGAATACATCGGCTGGCGAGGGCTCTTATGATCTGTGAAATTCAATGTGAACACCGCCCTAGATAATGTCTCGCGTGCCCCCCCCCCCCCCCCCCCGAATAATTCTTCCATGCCACAGGCATATATGACGGGATAAGCTATAACTCATAGCCGGCTTTGACCGTCGGTCCACATCCCAATCAACATAATCATCACAATAAATAACATACCCATCGGGACCTTCGGGAAGAGTCGGAATATGAGGAGCGTATCGGCTAAAGAATTTCTCGAGGATCCGGGCCTCCTAAGCTAACAAACATCGGTCCGCTGGAACCCTCCCCTCAGTCGGGCCCGTTAAAGCCCGAGGTCCCGAGGACTACTCCCTCGCTTATTATGGGCCTTATTCTACACCCCGGGACACTATCCCCGATTCTTTACGGCCTCATATCGTATCGGCCCGGATGCCATCGGCTCCGAGAAAAGGGAATGCCGAAGTCGATCTTCGTAGCCGCGTCTCTCTAATAAAACTCTGGGGTCCTTCTCGGATGCTTTGACCGAAGAACTCTTTTGGCGGATAAACCAAAATATCATCGAGAAATACGAGCCCGAACATATCGTCCACGGATCATCTCTCGGTCCGTCGCGGACACGTTGCTACCCGGTGACATCGTCGGTAACGACAATCGGGTCACGGCCTGTCCTCATCGGGGGCGGGGAATGCACCTCGGGCACTCGAACCTCGGGCGGGCGGTGGAGCCGCCTCTGTGCCACGGTTTCTTTTGTCGGACGGTGATGGGGTGGCGAACTAACCGGTTACAGGGGCACCTTCTCCGGCTCACGGCCCCACATATTCCTTCCAAACTCTATTCCGTAACTCTCGGGAACGGGAGGTCTCTCCTATTGTTTTGTCTTGCCTGCAGGCAATTGTCGCCTTTCTCGGTGGCATCGGCGAAAACATAACGATTTATTAGAACCGAAGTCATCTAATAATACGGCTCATCGCACGATCTAAGATCGAAGAAAGGCATATATAAATGTCTGTATACTGCCCAGCATAGATGTGGTGCGCACACACAGGTAAACGTTTTGATTCTACTAGAATGTGGACATTCGGGGACATTGCCTTCGCTTCCGATACCACTTTTGTCACGACCCGGCCCGTGCCGTGACAGTGCCGTCCGGGCACCTTGATCTTCGCATACATCGCAATGCCTTCCTATCGCAATTATATCAAACACATCGTATCCAAGGCGGGCAACAAGGCTATATTTCAAATTCGGATAATTCCCGAAAAATTTCGGCGAGTTTCCTTTGTTTTACGGACTACCCCGATATAACCACACGCGAGAAAATACCAACAAAGGCCACACGGGGCCCAAACACAACCTATATACATATGCGGACCGGCCGCCGCGGCGTGGAATCGCCCAAACACAACATATACATACGCGTACGTACGGCAAAGCGACCACTAACCCACAAAATGTCCACGGACCTAGACGGACGAGACGAGAATCATATGACGGGACGGGGCCCCGCCGTACCCCCCGAATAAATACATACATAGGTAACGAAAAAATGTATATACCAAAATATATGAGCTCGGAAAAGGAGCACTCCCGAAGATAGATGGCCTAAGCGGTGGGTCCTGGCGGCGGCGATTACTGCGGGCATGAAAAAATACCCCGAAGAAAGGGGTCGTGCGGAATATGTGTACTGAGTATGTAAAGCACAGAACACAGTAAGTAGGAACATAACCGAACTAGGGCTCATATCGCAATAAGTGTAGAACTTAGGAAATCAAAACTTAGGGTGAATCGTACATCATATATATCCTTATCATATCATCGAGTCATTATGCACGTATAACGTGCCGACCTCGGGAGGGGGATAATAAATAAAGTCGTGTAACCGTCATGTATAGTAATCATGTAAGCATGTAATCATATGCATATGCGTGCCGGCCCTACGGTGAGGAACTCGGTGAGTAGGATTATCAAATGCCATCGGCCGCCATTCCCATACATCGCGTCATCGGATCATCATATATGTACTTATATAGCGTGCCGGCCCTCACGGTGAGGGACTCGGTGAACAATGCAATGAGGCTCCAGACCGTGCACGATTTCATACCCGGCCCGGGACTCGGTGAAAGACGCATTAAGCTTGCACGAGCAGAGTAGTGAGAATACCATATGCAATATAAAACATACAACAATTTCACAGAGACTCGAAGGCGTAACACAGATGACAGATCTCATAGCGGACCTTTAGTAATAGTCGGAACATAGGTCTTTCGGATGTCGAAATGTTTCATATCAGAATGGTCTTCCTGGAGTAATTGCAGATTCCAAAGTAGATCATAGAACTCAAATAAGTAAGTATAACAGTTATTCTGTAGAAATTAGAAAGGTAGTTAAACTTTCCTTAGTCTTTTTCAAAGTAGTTCGAGCGGAATAATAGGGAAAAATCCGGACAAGGTGGCGTATGTAAATTACACATGTTAGACTTCATTACGTCGTTTATGAGTATTTTAAGACAATCGGATTTCATTTGCACATGTTTTAGGGGTTAAAACAATTTTTCTAACTGTTCGCACACTAAACTATTCAATTCTACTGAACGAAAAGCGTTTCTAAAGATTAGAAGAATAGGGTTGTCCCCAAGGTCAAATTCGAGCCTAGTAGATCTAAGACATGCCAAGAAGAAATGGGAGAGCTTTACATACCTTATTCGTCTTCCTCGCTTGTCCAAACTCAAGTCCCGATTTCCTCAAAATCTACAAATGGTCACGTTTACCAAATGTTAACTATAAGGCTTTTGGCATTCAATCTTGAATTAGTACTTGTCTACCGAAATTTCGATCGCCCACCTCCCCTATAATTACGACACTCCGAGAATTCAACTCGGCTTAAACGATACAACAACAAATCCGAAATTTAACTCGGCCACAATATCAATAATGATACCAACAATCATATCTCCAACTTCAACAATTTATTCAAAATGCACTCCAACATTGGTAGCTCCTTTTACATAATCCAATAACAATTTTCTTTATTTCTAATTCATAATTGTTCACATATTCAATGCAAATTCCAAAACCATTTAAAAATAATCAAGAATACTTCAATAACCCGCACAACATTTCAAACGGGATACATACCACTTTTAAATTCTTCCAAACTCTCGAAGAACAATTTCAACGCATTCCCATTCTTCCATATTCATGAAATATCGCCAACCGCATGTTAATAATATCATTCATACAAGCATAAGAAATCACATTAAAATTGTATCAACTTCCACAACAACCCTCAAACAATTACAATGCTAACTTAAACATTTAATCCTTCATTTGCACTATAGAATCTACAATAACAACAACTAGAATTCTAAATAAAATTAACTCATCACTTCTACACAAACAACCATCCACACGGCCTCAACTCAACACCCCTATTTTCATGAATTTCATGCCTTTCTACACTCTTCTATAACATGTACAAACCATCCATATCATAAAAAAGGAGATTAATTCTTACCTCTTTCCTTTAACAGCATTCTTCACTTGGTCAAGGTGCGGGAACGATGAAACGAACGACTTATCTTCCAAAATAACTATACCACGTAGCAAGGGTCCTTCCATTAGTAGAATTACCACAAGAAAATAATTTTAGAAGCAATATTTCAAAGGGGTAAAATCAGCCCGAATGGCTTGAGCTTTGTTCTTCTTTTTCTTGTTTTTGGTTTGCTCTTCTTTTTCTTGATTAATCTTGAACCTTCTATTAATACCACATATCAAACACATGGAAAAATTAATTAAAACATGGGCTTGGGCCATAGCTTGGCCGGCCTTGACCCCCTACTCTTTGGGCCAAATTTCCTCTTCTTTTATTCTTTTGGCCCGATTGATTGTGGGCCTCGTTTTGAAAACGAAATTAATTTCCGAAATTCTCGATTTTTGTCCCTACCTTCCCCGCTACTTCCACATTACTAGGTCATGAACAACGCACACCTATGAAATAGAATCAACATAACCTTATTCATTTTCCCAAACATTTCGAATTTTTCCGAATAAGCAAAAACTCGGGATATAACACCATATTTCATGATTTTCATCCATTTTGGCATACTACAACATGCATACATCATTCATAACACATAAAACAAGATTAAATCTTACCTTTCTTCTTCAACTTCACAACTAGGCAAGGGTTTGCGATTGACAAAACGGATGGTTTGTTCGCTCCAACAACACTTTCATGTTACCTAGGGACCTCCAATTAGTGGATTTGGTTGAAGAAAATATTTTTGTGATGGCTAATTTTGGACTTTAATTTTTGAGCTCCATGGCCGAATGGCCTTTATGTTTCATCCAAGTTCTCTTTTTTTTTTCTTTTTTCTAAGTGTGGAAAATGAAGAAAGATGACTTATTAGTCATCATTTATGCTCCTAGATGAATCCTCCAAGTGTCCATGGCCCACACATGTGTTGGACCAATTAAAATTGGCCACAAAATGTGTGGGAACCACTCCAAGTCCACACGGCCAAATGGCCTAATTTTTCATGATTTCCAACTTTCAAATACATCACTTTTGGTCCCAAATTTTCCTAAATGTTCCATGCCAACAAATTCATGAACAACTTATGTCTTAAAATAAAATCGAAGGTCAAAAGTCCCGACTTTGCATCCCAGAATGGTCTCGTTTCTAACTTATCATGGTTAACCCAGATTGTCCCGACGTACAAAATACGGGATATAACAAGGAGCTTCTCTGGAATTTATACATTCATCGTCCGTTGTCTCACATAGATCATGCCAAAAAGAAAGAAGGGATAGCTTTACATACCTTTAACGCTTATCCGTGATACAATACGTATACGCTGAACGAAGTATCTCAACCTATATTAAGACGTTAAGAACTATGGTTAAGCTACGGAAAGGTTTAAAACGTATTTCAACGTTAGTAGCTTATTTTTAGAAAATTGGGCGGTATTTCTCCTATATTGTTCATTTCCCCCACATTCAAGCCAACTATGAAACGACCAGATCAGTATCAACAACCACACGTCCAAGTTACTATATCAAGAACTAGCCAAAACAAGATTCAAGAACACCCCGAAACCGCCCGCACCGCACGAACAACATCCCAAATCAGTCCGTTACTACAACAACACAATACACGATTATAACTACACTTAGTCCTTCAACTCAACAAGAACAGCCCCTAATTACAATATAACAATGCCCAATAACCTCATGAACATCTAAGAATATACACCAAGCAAACCACATACGCTTCGTATACGATATCTTATACACTTCTTTCTTCCAAATTGGTGAGTCATATCAGCAACAACACAACAACGACATCAACTACTCATATGCAAAAAAACTATCTTAATATCACAACAAGTTCTAAAACAGCCCATGAAATCAATACAAATTCTAGCATGATTTAAGCTTTCCTTCCACAAATTCCACATCCACCAAATTGTACAAAGACCAAAACATCTCTAAAACATGTAGGAGGGATAAACCTTACCTTAGCAAGCTTGGCCTCTAAACGTTGCTGGAAATTATAACTTAAAATTACAAGTGTCCTTGCTGCTCCAAGGATATAAATTCACGTTGCTGATCACTAAAGCAAAGTGTTGCACTCTTAAACGTCTAGAACACCTTAGGAATTTATAATTTTCTTGCTATCAAAATGTAGAACTTGGCCGAGAGCTTGGCAGCCATGGTTGTTCATAGTTCTTTCTCCACATCAAGATGATGATTAGCAATTTAATTATGTTGAAGAGGGCTGGCCGTGAGCTTCAAAGAGCTGCCATGGCTGTTGTGGTTTTTTTCTCCAATTCAATTTTGTGAAGATGAAGTTATGATTTAATGAGTCATCACATGGTATATAAATGCAACCAGCCATGTTGACAAGTGTCCCACTATGGCATGGACCAATCAGATTCGGCCATGTTGTAGTGGGGTCCATTTAATACACTAATTAACTTAATTAATCATTAATCCCCACTTAATAATCTAATCATGGTTAATTAATCCCTAATCTCCACTAATATTTCTACACTAATTGAAATTTACAAGCAAATCATGCACTTATTAAAATTAGGGATTAAAAGGTCCTTGTCTCATATCCCAAAATAATCTTGTCCTTGGATTTATGTCGATTAACTTACGAATAATCCAAAGTACAAAAATACCGGATATAACACAGGGTTACTGTCAGAATGATGATGAAGAGCCAATGGACCAATACCAGTCCAATTGTCCCACCAAAAAGATATTTGAGCTTCATTGATCTTCCACAAGAAATTAAATGTGGTTTACTTTCAACTTTTATTCTCAATAAGTCTTTCCAAATAAAGAAATGACTTCCTTGAACCTTTGTAGCTACCACATGACCCCTTTGCCAATACTTAGCCATCATGAATTGAGACCATAAGTTGTTCTCAACTCTCAGCCTCCACTATCTTTTAGCAGCAAAAGCTTTACATATGTCTTCCATGCTTTTGAAACTTGTACCTTCTCATTCTGTGGATAGCACATGTTTCCCCAAGAACTCCAGTGATACCTTTTATTGTTATCAGTTTCACCCCAGAAAAAATTAGCAAAGTATCCTTTTAACTATTTTATAATGCCATTGGGAGGGGAAATTGCAGCTAGGGTATGCAGAGTCTATGATTGGATAACATGTTTGATGTGATTGCACTCCCTCCTGAGGATAAAATGTTGCCTTGACATCCTTGAACCTTGTTCATAACACTTTTTGCAATATCAACAAAGTAGGACAACCTCTTCCTACCTGGAAAAATAGGACAACCAAGGTATTTTATGGGGAAAAATTGGTGTTTTGTCACAACCCAAATCACGAGACATTCGGGAACCTACACCATCCCACCTGGTAGGTGAACCCTTCCCAAAACTGATTACTTGATTACGCCAATATAAAAGAATAAATATTAGTCCTTTCAAATCCTCAATTTAGAAGAAGAAATTAACAAGACAATGTTGTATTAAATAAGAATTTTCCCAAAACTGGGTCTAGACGCGTACAAGAGCTTCTAAGATTCACAACTTGAAATGAATTACATTATAATGACATGAATACAACTTATGTTTAGAAAGAAAGTTAACCGAAAGCTTTGGAGTGGACGCCATGAGATCTTCGGAGGATAGTGAAATCCCGATCTTAAACCTGTAACAACTCTACACCCCAAAAAAGGTGTAGCAAGAGTAATATCAGTACACACACGTACTGGTAAGCATCATAGGCCAACAATGATTAGGAAAACATATATAACAGATAGAAGTCAACGTATAAGAATGATAGGAAATCAATCACAATTAATAGGCATGCTTAGATAATGATTTACAACAATTGACTCCAATATATCATTAATTCTCAATCAAGGGCCTAGGTGCAACTTTCAAATCTTCAATTCATTAACTCTCCCAAGTAAATACTCATGCAAACACATTCTATCTTAACACGAGGTAAAATAGAGAAGTCTCGCTATGTTTGTTCCATATCTTAGGTCTTGTTTCTAATCCTCATTATACATCCTCCTTACTAAGAACCCCTACTCCGTAACCTAGCAGTTATCTTAATGAGCACAACACAACCAAAGAGCGGACAATTAAGGAAATCACAATAATCAACACGAAATCATAAGCAAATCTAATATTATCAAGCCATAACAGAATCAATGATATGAATGTATGAGGTAATGAGTGCATATGCAATGCAATGCAATGACCAGTAACTCAGCCTGTACATACATGCTCCAAGCGGAATATCGACGTCTCGACAGTCATGACCCGTGGGGGACCCATGGCGTCCATGTACTACTCGCTTTGAAACACTTGGGATCACAGATACACATCATATCTCCCGGAACCATTACCCATCGGGCTCTGGAACATTTCCTTCATAGTTGCCATAAGTCTTTCATCAATCATTTCTGAAACCTCTCCATCATGTATGAGTGAATTAATGCAATAATCTTTGAATCAATGCAATCAATGAATATACTATGGAACTCACAACATTATAAGCCACATCAAGACTTAGATAAATCAACTCAACCACAAAAATGAAATCAACAATCTAGTTTAGTCAGTATAGTGAGTCTATCATATCCTTCACTTCCAAACATAGCAAGTACACCATAATCACCATGCATAAAATAACGGCGACAAGTCCACATAATCAGAAATCATACCAACCTAAGAGTATATCCATCCCAACATCGTGTTTGAAGATCTAATCATGATTTCTCCCGTCAATTCTACGAATATATACATTTCAATAATTAAAGTCTAACTAAAGTAAGCCGTAACCTACCTCGAGGCCGAATAGGTGCCACGAACGCCCATTTGAACTTTGCCTTCCATCTTCAGAGCATGCCGAGACGAGAGGGTTCTAGGAATGTAAGCAAATCGAGTAAGCAAGGCATCAAGAATGTCTATTTGTCACCAATCTAAAAGGACTCTATAACGTCTAAGAAACGATCCGGGGCCCACAAGGGTAAAATCAGAACCCCTTTAAACTAGTTTACTAAGTTCTCCATTGATTGATAATTCAATTTCCATAGTTATCTAAACCCAAACAAACCATCAACTTCTTTTATCAGCAAAATCGCTAATTTCAAGAGAAACCGTACACTAACCCATTAGAGAATTCCATAATAAAATTAGAGATAAAAACAAGAAATGTCCTTCCCAAGTTAGGCATAGCTCATTAACTTAAATCCACCATTAGATTATTTCTAGATATCTCTTACCCACCCAAGGTAGTACAGGTTACAAGTTTCCCCACAACCCTCAATCCTAGACATAGAAGGTACAACAATGGAAGATAGCGATGACTATGGCGGAAGTGAGATGTAGTTAACTTACCCTTTTCTCAAGGACCATAGATATGCTCTGGAAATGTAACAACTCAGGTCCTCAGACTAAGGTACGACTCGTATTAAGAAAGTAAAACGAAATTTAGAAGGTTTCTCGTTTTTGCGAAAGTGGCCGAGGGGCCTACTTCGGGCGATCGTAACCCTTTGATTAGTTGAGAATTTGGAAAAGTGACCTTAATGAAAGTTGTAGTACATGGAAATATATTTCCATCCCTATAAAGATCAGGCCAAATGAAAATCAAAGCAAGAGGTTATGAGCGTCACAAACACGCTCAGAGCAGTAGGCCATGCGCGTTGGCCACGCGTCAATGTATCACTCCGTAAATCCAGAATAGGTGTGGATGCGTTAGTATTAATGTGGAATTTTAGACATGTGAAGTACTATCGAGATGAGTTTGGGTGAAAATAGTTGTTTTGGAATCAAGACGAAAAGTGAGGTACTTAAGATTCGATAGAATCAGCTAAGTCTACGGCAGGTCTGCCTTCCAGAAAAATTTTGTGAAAATTTGTTGAGAATTTGAGAAAACTTAAAACATGAAAGTTGTATCCCTTTGAAATACCTTTCCAATGATATATTATAGAGCCAAAATGGAGCTCTGTGCTAGGAGTTATGTCCATTTTACCGAACACTGCCAGAATGGCCTAGCGCCCCATGCGGCGCACCAGGCCAAAATTCCAGAAAAAATCCAAATTTTGACACCATCGAAAAATACACTATGCGCGACACGGCCCGCAGCCCCCCACGCATCGTGCCAGGCCATTTTATGCCTGAAGCGATTTTTGCGAATTTGATAAAAGCCTAACTTCGTAAAACTTTTCCCACTTCATTCTAAATTGTCTTTTTGGAGAGAAAACACCCTAGGATGTATTGACCCGCTAGGTCATTATGGGGGTGACTTAGAAAACTAAACCTCCGTTGGGAATCTCGAGGCCTCGGGTGAGTCCGCAGCATGTTTTTATGTATATGTGCATGTTTTGTTTGCGTCTGTAAAGTCGCGGATCGGTGTTGGGATTTTTGGGTGAAAACTGGTGAAAAACCCAAGCTACTGGTCAAAATGGACCGCTGTAGCGATTGGGAGACCGCTGTAGCGGGTCCGTCGTAGCAGGGCGATGCTCGCTGCCGTGGGGATTGGGGAATTAATGAGGTCTACCATAGCGGGAGGCTTCCCGCTATAGCGAGACTGCCGTAGCGAGACATTGACCGCTGTAGCGGTCGACGAGAGGCAGAATAAGTGTTTTAATATTCTTATTCCGAACCCATTCCCCACATAACTCCAAAACAGTTTCCAAGAACTCCTGTGGCGATATTCTAAGGCTAGGGCTAAAATACTTTTGAGAGATAAGTCTCAACCCTTTACTATGTTCATTCCATCATATTGTTAGGTTCCACAGTTAGTAAAGGGTGTCTAATGGTAAATGAAAGAATAGAACCCTAGAAATTGCAAACCCTTGAATAAATGAATGGGTTATTGATTTTATTGCAGTTTAATTATCTGGGAGTATAGATTATAACTTCCTAGGATGAGAACTCATTTATTAATGATGAGAATGATGTATTAGCACTTAGGGTTTCATAAAGATGGCAGCTTTAGCATAAAAACTGCTTGTAAAAGGGTTGAATTGATTAGAAAACCCATGAATGGATAGAACATGATTATTGGGATTAATATTTGTATGAATTCACGCTTAGTGATAGTTCACCCACTTGAAAAGTGTAGAACTAGTTGGGTTCTCTTCCCCAATTGTTGTTTGTTGAGTAGATGACCCATTACTCACTTAGCCTTATGATTTCTAGACTTTGAACGTTCTGAAGCTTTGCGAAAGGGGAAAGCTATTGCGAAGTGATTGCATTGTCCCAGTTCGGCTTTGAGGTAGGTTACGGCCTACTTGAGTTAGACTTTGATTAGTTAATTGTATATGTTATGAAATTGATAGAAGAAGCATGATTAGGGCTTCAGATATAAAGTGTGGTTGGAAATTCCTAAGTTAATATTGATTGATTGATTATATGATTAACTATTTTGTTATGATAAAGAAGGAGTTAATGAATACTCTTCTTGTTGACTTGGAGTAATCCCTTGTTCATGCTATTGATGAAATGATTCTTGAGTCTTGATATGACTTGTGGCATGGTGACTTATGTTCCTTGATATTTACTCATTGATTGTTCACATTCCTTAATTGATTATGGAAAGGAAATACATTGTGATGAGAAAGATAATATAAATATGAAAAGGCACATTTGACAGGGAGTGAGGATGTGGCCTAGTTATGGGCTCGTGATCCGAGATCAGTTCCTGAGCGAGTGGTGTCACGACCCAACTAGGGGCCATGACGGGTACCCGAAGCTGACTACTGAGCACCGCCTATCTTGTTGACTATCATACACAACCTGGGCATACATCATTCTTAACACAAACTTATCATGAATTAATCTCCAAACATCTCCCAAAACATATATAAGCATAGGCCCGTTGTTACACCCCTCGTTTTTGTAGTGGTAGAACTTATGATTTCCTGGTTGGGTAGGCCTTGGGAATTGAGACCCGAGCTCGAGTTTTGGAGATAGAAAGTGTCCTACCCCGTGTGCAATGGTACCAACAGGTATTCCTGGTGATTTATAGGATTAGAAGTTGAACGGATCGAATCGACGCGATCTGAACTGAATTGAAAAAGTCTGCAGACACCAGTCATGATCGACGGGTCATCGAACCTATCGACGGGCCATCATTGTGCGACATCGACAGGGTTCCACAGCCCTGCATTCTGCAGGCGCAGGTCGACGAGCACGTCGACGGATCATCGACACGTCGACGGATTGTCGACCCGCTCATCGAACCAGACCACTGAAGCAGTTAATTCTCCAAGTATAAATATGTGGGTCACGACTTCATTTCATATTTTCCTCCTTTCAAAAATCAGAAAACCCTAATATATTCTCTCCCAATATTTTCCATCACATTAGTGAAGATTTGACAAGACCACCGTAAACCCGAGATCTTTAAAGAAGAAAGGTTGCTTCTAGGGTTTCTTCAAGTTTTGGAGCTTAGGGAATTAAAGTGAAGTGATTGTTGGGATTCTTGACCCCTCAAGGTATGTAAATGATTTCTACCTTTGTATTTAAGTTGAGTATCAAGAGTTTTAGTGATTCTAAGTCAAGAGGGGGTAGTTGTGAAAGTGGTGAGGGACGAAAGACAAAATAGTAACTTAGGGTTATTTTAAAAGATGATTAGGAATGTATTGGAATATATTTTGATGTATAAGTGTTGTTATTGTTGTTATGGTTGGTGTTAAAGTGAATGAGAAGTTGAAGAGTTGTTAAGCTTATGACAGAAATGTTGTCCGTGATTCGTTAAGCTCTTTATGCATCTAAAGGAGGTTAGTAAGTGAAGTACATAGTCTAATGAGGTCTATGTTGTCTTAATTTTAGACTTACAAGTCGAGAAGTAGGAGTTGGACGATTTGATATACGTTAAGGTATGTTAAGGCTATCCTTACCTTCTTTTGGCATAATCCTATGATGTGATCCAACAAGCGAGTAAGCGAGATTTCATATTACCCTACTCTTAGAAATATAGGAGTATTTAGTCCTTGATCTTCTTTATGATTATGTACGGGTCCCTTTTATGATTATTCCTTTTGTTCATATATATATATATATATATATATATTATATATATATATATATATATATATATATATATATATATATATATATATATATATATATATGTATGTTGACCCGTGAATGAAGGTGTTACACACGCAAGTATTATATGTATATGGGGTATGGAAAGGAGCAGGCGTTATATACGCATTATTACCTGATCAACTGGTGCACTATTACGATGATATGAGAATCAGGCTGCAAGTATCGCAGTGTACATGATGATGGCCGCAGAGAGGCCGATATGATATGAGAAAAGAGACAGGCGTTATATACACGCATATATCAGGCGTTATATACGCACCTATATACAGATGTATGACCTTCATTGATAGGCACGAGCATGCATATTATGCGCCCACAGAGGCATTGTTAGATATACAGATTCATGCAGATACTAGTTCATACAAGTACATGCAGATACTAGTTCATACAAGTACATGCAGTCAGTCAATTCAGCTTATGAGTTCAGATCTTATCCATGATTCCCATGTGTGTATATGTATGTATGTATGTATGTATATATATATATATATATATATATATATATATATATATATATATATATATATATATATATATATATGCTCTTATTTACATGTCGGTACATTATCCGTCGACTCCCCGTTGCTCGGGGGGCCGTGTTCATGCCCGCGGGAACGGGGAGACGGACGAGGTGGTCTAGCTCGGTAGGACCTCTAGATTTAGCGATGGTCGGTACGCTCCATTCGATGCGGCGCTACGGTCGGTTTGGTATGCCCCTTTTGAGATGTGTATGCATATGGGTATGACGGGGCCTGTCCCGTCCTTTCTACAGCTTTTATTCTAGAGAGGTGCGCAGACGGCTGTATGTATTAGTCAGACGATGTAGCCTTGTCGGCCTCTATTCTTTTATGTACGGTATATGTAGCAGCCTAGGCGGCTTGCTTGTTCTTCCACATGATTGTGTATATATACAGATTGTACAGAGTTCTGATGTTTCCTTTTTATGAGATTAGTTGTGCCATTCATGGGCCTTTGATGTTCAGTATATTTCAGATACGAGTATAGGGGTGTTTAGTCGCTAGAGGTCAGACTCCCGTCACGGCTCATCGGTTGGGTCGTGACAGAAGTGATATCAGAGCAGTTCCGTCCTAGGGTTGTCTACAGACCGTGTCTATTAGAGTCTTATTTATGGGCGTATTGTGCACTACACTTATAGACAGGAGGCTACAGGACAGTTAGGATGATGTCATTCGTTCCCTCCTATATTGTGCGATAGACCATGTGTTAGGCGTTCGCTTTCTGATAAATTGTTATGAATTCAGCAATGCCTCCCAAGAAAGCTACAGCTGCCCAGAAGGGCAAGAAAGCCACAGGTGAGGCCACTAGCTGCACTCGACAGGCCACGAGAGCCCAGGATGAGACTTAGAGTGAGGGGCCGTCTGAGACATCGCATACACCGCCTCCGGCACCTGCCCCAGTTCCTCAGCCGGATGCACCGAGCCAGGATGTGTGAGATATCGTATAGTTGTTGACCTGATTAGTAGCCGCCCAGGCTCAGCGGCAGGGAGTCGGTATTGACCAGGCAGATGGGACTGGTAGTTCAAGGGTTAAAACCTTCCTTGGGTTAGGTCCTCCAGAGTTTTTCGTGGTAAAGCAGAATATGGACCCTCAGGATTTCATTGATGGTATGCAGAGGACTTTGAGGGTTATGCATGCGGATGAGGTCGAGTCCGTAGAGTTGGCTTCGTATAGGCTACGTGATATTGCAGTACAGTGGTATCAGACTTGGGAGTTATCTAGGGGAGAGAATGCCCCTCCAGCTGTGTGGCGAGAGTTCGTAGATGCTTTTATCCGCCGTTATTTGCCTCCTGAGGTCAGGTGAGCTCGAGCAGATAGATTCTTACGTATTGAACAGGGCAGTATGAGTGTCCAAGAGTATTGCGTGTATTTTGATTCTATGGCCAGGTATGCTCCAGCCATGGTGGCTGAGATGGAGGATAGAGTTCATCGTTTTGTGGCTGGTCTAGGGCCACATTTAATTGATGCTTGTACGACTGCCGCATTATAGCCAGGCATGGATATCTCCCGTATACAGGCATGTGTGCAGAATTTGGAGGATCGCAAGCGCCAGAGGAGGACAGATCGTGATCGTGACCGGGGCCATGGTAAGATTCCAGATCTTTTGATAGTGGGGGTGAGTTTAGAGGAGGACAGAGACAACAACATCCCCGATATCCTTTCCATTCAGCAGGGAGTGCATCTCCGAGGTTTCCAAGTTCGAGATTTGACCGGTCTCCTTATTCCGGAGCGAGGCCGAGTTCTAGAGCATCGGTGTCGGTACGGACCGAGTCGAGCCGAGATGAGACCCCGCTGCCGCGATGTGCCCGTGTGGCAAGTTACGTACCGGTCGGTGTCGGACTGGGATTAGATGGTTGTTATGCTTGTGGCCAGCTAGGCCACAGGGTGAGGGAGTGCCCGATGAGGATTGGTACAGGTATGGTTCAGCCTACAGGGTCTGTGGCTGGCTCTTCTTCTGTAGTGCGCCCTTCAAGGCAAGTTTTTCGAATGCTAGCAGGGCGAGGTAGAGGGAGGAGTGGAGCGTCCAGCTCGAGCGGTCCTCAACACCGCGTGTATGCATTGGCTGGTAGACAGGATCGCGAGACGTCTCCTGATGTTGTTAAAAGTATATTAATGATTTCCTCCCATGATGTTTATGCACTGATTGATCCAGGTTCCACCTTATCATATGTTACACCATTTGTTCGGCAAGTTTAGGGTAGAACACGAGTTGATGTTATATCCGTATTTCATACATTGGAACAATCCGATTTATCTATGGTAAGTTAGAGACAAAACCATTCCGGGATACAAAGTCGGGACTTTTGACCTTCGATTTTGTTTTAAGACCTAAAGTGTTCATGAATTTGTTGGCATGGAACAATTAGAAAAATTTGGGACCAAAATTGGAATATTTGGAAGTTGAAAATCATGCAATTGTGGCCCTTTGGCCGTGTGACTATAGAAAAGGTCCCACCCATTTTGTGTCCAATTTTAATTGCTCCAACACATTAGTGTGGGCCAAGGGACACTTGTATAAGTCTTGCATTAGCTTAAAAGATGACTAATACTTCATTTATCTCATTCAACACTTAGAAAAAAAAAGAGAGCAAGAAGTTGAAGAAAAAGAGGCTCTCGGCCAAGTGGAGAGGAAAACCAACTTCCATTCTAGCCATCCCAAAAATAATTCCTTGGTGCTAATCCCCTAATTTGAGGTCCCTAAGTAGCGTGGAAGCGTTGTTCGGGTCATCCAACCATTCGTTGTGTAGATCGCAAACCCTAGGCAAAGTGTGGAGTTGAAGAAGAAAGGTAAGAATTGATTATGTTTTGTGTGTTATAAAGGTTGTATGCATGTTGTAGTATGTTGAAATGAAGGAAATTCATGAAATATGGCATGTTGGAAGTGGGTCGTGTGTATAGTGTGTTAGCCGTGTGAAGTGTGTGTGTTGTGTTGTGTTGAAGCAATGAATTGAGGTCTAGTTAGTATGTTATGATCATTGTAGGGTGAAGAATGAATGAGAATCATCAATATGTATATATGTTGTGTTGGCCGAAAATGGGTCATGGAATATGACAAAGAACGCATTAATGTCGCTTAGTGTTTTGGTGGTTGTCGTAATGAATTCTATGTTGGAAATGAGCTTTTAATGATTCAAGATTGATGTTGTAAATGTATGGGATGAATTGAAGGTTATCATGCGTTTGATGTAATTTGTGTATTTATGATAATGATGTCGTCATAGTATGGATTATTGATACAAATCATGATTTGGAAGTGAGGAATGGACTATAGTTGTGTTCACGGGTTTGGGGACAGTTTTCGGGTAAATTGGAGCCATTGTTGGATTGTTGGAAATATTGTATAAATTGTTTAAGATGTCTTTGAATGTTGTCGGTATGGGCTCGGGTTAGTATTTGAATGTATAAGCGTCGATGTTGGCTTGAAGGTAAGCCGTTGAATTGAATATGTTGAAAGTTGTTGAATGATGAAAAAGAGAGTTATTAATGTCATATTGCCTTTCGGATTGATTATAAATGTTTCTAGGTTGGTTGTTGTTGTTGTTGATTTTGGCCGAGTTAAATTCTCGGGGTGGCCTATTTACAGGGGAAATCTTTTGCCCAAATTTCCGTAGAATTATGTGCTAATTTGGAAATGAGCTTCTAAACGCATATAGTAACGTTGATGTTTATTGATGTTATGTAGACTTTGGGCAGCCCGAGACATAGGTTTGATTTGGACTAGCTTGAGTTTGAGCTAGCGTTGAGAGCATTTGAGGTATGTGAAGCTTACCTTCCTTCTTTTGGCATGTCTTAGCTATGGCTAAGTTATGATATGTATGAGCTTCGGGGGAAATTCTATTCTTAAAAATCCGAGTACGTTTATGAGTCGTATTTGCTTTTGATGTTGGCATACTTATGTGGTCAAGCTATGATTTATATGTCTTTGTATGTTTGATTTTCAAAAGTTGGATAAAAGTTGGGTTTTCTTTCTTAAAAGAGTTTCGTTCATAAACGACTCGAAAACTACGAACGTCGTAACTTTCACGAAGGGAGAACCGGATGGCTTCGATATGCTCGTATATGATTCTATGACGTATAAGGACTATGATTTTTGTAGGCGGGCCCGACTTGAGTCGACACCTCTCCGTGGGCCCCGCGACTTTTCTTATGTACTTCCGACGATTTTTGGAAAGGATATGATATGATTATTATTCCGATTTCGAGTGCGATCAGTTTACTTATCTTTTGAATTTGTAATGATGATTTGATAATATATGATAACTATGATTTTCGTAGGCGGGCCCGGATTGGGTTGACGCTCGTCCGTGGGTCCCGCGATCTTCTTCTATAAAATTCTAATGGTTTTTGAAAGAACTCAATATGACTATTTTTTCGACCCTCGAGTATGATTACTTATTTATCCGTTAAGTCTGAAATGGGGATTTCTATGCATGTGATTTGGATACGTGGTCATGATTTATGAAGTTCGGTTTGATATGTTCCGAGCGACACTCGGAGGAATTTGATTTGACTGTTATCTTGGTTTTGAAATAATAGTTCGCTTTGGTGATTTTGTTGAGTTTGCATTAATGAATTGTATGCATATGGCTACTTACGATTCTGCTCGTGCGTTTGGTTGTTACATCCTTCCGGATCCGGCGGTCGTTATCGTGCGCACTATTATTCGAAGTATGATGTGTTTCGAAGTATGATGTGATACGAAGTATGATGTGACAGTACGCCGAGCCCCTCTTGGCGGGTACCGTGTATATATGTTATGATGTGTGACGGAGATGTTCGGAGATATAAAACCTTCTGAAGTATGATGTGTTGTGGCGTCCAGATGGAGTGGCGACCACGTTCTGTCCGCCGGGTCCCATCACGGACCGTATGTGATATGTGATATGATGTTTGATGATATGATAATCTGATACGATATGACATATGATGGCGTGATGTGATATATGATTATTATTTTATATATGGATCGGGCCGTACGTTCCTCGGCATTACTAGTATTATATGATATATGGATCGGGCCGTACGTTCCTCGACACTATTATTTTATTTATGGATCGGGCCGTACGTTCCTCGGCATTCGGCTAACGCCAGTTTATATGATATGTTCTATTTTCTGTATATGTGGGACAGAAATGTTTTTTTTCAAAACAAAGCTAAGCCTCTTGGGCATTCTGATGGTTATATTGTCTTCTGCACTGCTTATGTATGGTTTGTATTTCGAATATAAGTATTTTGGTATTTGGGTTATTATGCTCACATTCTGTACACCTTGTTTCGGTTATGACTTCGTTTCTGTATTTCCTGCTTTGCATACTCAGTACATATTTCGTACTGACCCCCTTTCTTCGGGGGGCTGCGTTTCATGCCCGCAGGTACAGATACGCGTTTTGGTGATCCACCGGCGTAGGATTTCCATTCTCTTTTGTTCGAGTGCTCCTTTGTTCTGGAGCCCATATTTTGGGTACATACTCTCCCGATGTATATGATTATGTTTATTCTGGGTACGGCGGGGCCCTGTCTGTCATACGATTACTGTTGTTACGTAGAGGTCTGTAGACATAGATGTGGGTTATGTACAGTTTTGTTCGAACGCGTCGAGTAAGATGTGTTTGGGCGGCCCATCCGCCGTGGCAGCCTTATCGGCTGCGTGTATGTATGCTTTGCTATGTTATGTACATTATGATAGCCTTGCCGGCTTCTGCGCAGTATATATATTTGTATGCGTCAGTCTGGAGACACGTCTGATATTGATTTATGTACGAGTCGTTTGTATGTCGAATCCGGTTAGTGAGCACGTATGGGTGCCCAGCTCGGGCACTAGTCACGGCCTACGGGGTTGGGTCGTGACATGATCAAACCTTTTGAGGTGTCTACGCTAGTCGATGATCCGGTTATAGCTAGGCGAGTATACCAGGACCGTGTTATTATAGTTTATGATCGCCACACCGTGGCAGATTTGATTGAGTTAGATATGATTGATTTTGATGTTATTATGGGCAAGGACTGGTTAGCTTCTTGTTATGCTAATGTTGATTGTAGAGCAAAGATGGTTCAATTTCAGTTTCCAGGCGAGCCAGTCCTAGAGTGGAAGGGCAATGTTGCTTCGCCTAGAGGTAGGTTTATTTCCTACCTTAAGGCAGAGAAGATGATCAGAAAAGGGTATATTTTTCATCTAGTTCGAGTTCAAGATGTGCAGGCGGAGTCGCCGACTCTTCAGTCCGTCCCTGTGGTTAATGAGTTCCCAGAGGTGTTTTCAGATGAGCTTCCAGGCATTCCCCCAGAGAGGGAGATCAATTTTGCTATTGACCTATTGCCAGACACCCAACCAATATCTATTCCTCCTTATAGGATGGCACCTGCGGAGTTGAAGGAATTGATGGAGCAGCTGAAAGATTTACTCGAGCAGGGCTTTATCAGGCCTAGTACATCACCGTGAGGAGCGCCGGTGTTATTTGTGAAGAAGAAGGATGGTTCCTTGCGAATGTATTGACTATAGGCAATTGAATAAAGTTACTGTAAAGAATAAGTATCTGCTTCCGAGGATTGATGATTTATTTGATCAGTTGCAAGGCGCCAAGTATTTTTCGAAGGTAGACTTGAGGTCAGGATACCACCAGGTTAGAGTGAAGGAAGGAGATATTCCGAAGATAGCATTTCGGACTAGATATGGCCATTATGAATTTCGTGTTATGTCGTTCGGGCTAACTAATACCCCAGCCGTATTCATGGATTTGATGAATCGTGTATTCAGACCCTTTCTAGATTTGTTCGTAATTGTGTTTATAGATGATATTTTGGTTTATTCGCCGTCAGAGGCCGATCATGCAGAACATCTGCGAATAGTGCTTGGAATTCTCCGTGGTAAGGAGTGGTATGCCTAGTTTTCTAAGTGTGAGTTCTGGTTGAACTCTGTGGCATTTCTGGGTCACATTATTTCAGAACAAGGCGTTAGGGTGGATGCCTAAAAGATTGAGGCTGTGAAGAATTAGCCAAGGCCTACGACACCAACGGAGATACGTAGTTTCTTAGGCTTGGCAGGTTATTGTAGAAGGTTTGTAGAAGGATTTTCCTCTCTTTCAGCCCCATTGGCCAAATTGACTCAGAAATCAGCTAAGTTCCAATGGATAGATGCATGTGAGCAGAGTTTTCAGACGTTGAAGGATAAGCTAACTTCAGCACCAGTTTTGACTCTTTCAGAAGGAGCAGAAGGCTATGTGGTATATTGTGATGCTTTAGGTGTTGGATTGGGTTGTGTATTGATGTAGCACGGTAAGGTTGTCGCTTATGCTTCTAGACAGTTGAAGAAGCACGAGAAGAATTATCCAACCCATGATCTTGAGTTAGCGGCAGTGATTCATGCCTTGAAGATATAGAGGCACTACTTATACGGTGTCCATGTTGATATGTATACTGATCATAAGAGTCTCCAGTACATTTTTACGCAGAAGGATTTGAGCTTACGTCAGAGGCGATGGTTGGAGAGGTTAAAAGATTATGATGTGGATATTCTGTATCATCCCGGGAAGGCTAATGTAGTAGCCGATGCCCTCAGTCGTAAATCTATGGGTAGCTTGTCATACGTGTCGCCAGAGAAAAGAGAGATAGTCCGTGAGGTTCATCGATTAGCTAGCCTCGGAGTTCGATTGATAGATTCAGGTAATGCAGGGGTTACTGTTCAAGACACAGCGGTATCATCCCTGATAGTTGACATAAAGGAGCATCAGTATGAAGATCCTTCCCTAGTTCATTACTGAGATGCAGCACCTCAGAAAGAAAAGACACCGTTTGTGATCACAGGTGATGGAGTACTCAGATATCGAGGTAGATTGTGTGTCCCTAGTATTGCAGGACTCCGTCAGCAGGTTATGGGGGAGGCACATTATTCCCGCTATTCTATTCACCCAGGCTTAACAAAGATGTACCATGATCTCAAGAGAGTTTATTGGTGGGATGGTATGAAAAGAGATATAGCAAAATTTGTCGCTCAGTGTTCAAATTGTCTGCGAGGTCAAAATAGAACACCGAAGCACGGAGGTCTATTGCAAGCTATGGAGATCCCGACATGGAAGTGGGAGGTAACTAATATGGATTTTATTACAGGGTTGCCCCGTACTCAGCGGAAGTGTGATTCGATATCGGTCATAGTTGATAGGCTCACAAAGTCAGCTCACTTTACGCTGTCGAACTACTTATGTACCGGGATTATGCGAGGCTTTATCTTAAGGAGATTGTACGACTCCATGGTGTTCCTTCAGCCATTATTTCAGATAGGGGAGCACAGTTCACAGCCAGATTCTGGAAGTCTTTTCAGCGGGGATTGGGGACTCAGGTGAGTCTTAGCACCGCATTCCACCCCCAGATAGATGGACAAGCAGAGCGTACTATACAGACCCTTGAGGATATGCTCAGAGCTTGTGTGTTTGACTTTCAGGGCAGTTGAGAGGATCATTTGCCTCTTATCGAGTTCGCATATAACAACAGTTACCATTCCAGTATTCAAATGGCTCCTTATGAGGCCTTATATGGACAGAGGTGTAGATCGCCCATAGGATGGTTTGATATTGGGGAAAATCAGTTGCTAGGCCCAGACCTAATTCAGCAAGCAGTTGATAAGGTGAAGGTAATTAGGGAGAGGTTGCTAACAGCCCAGAGCCGACAAAAATCTTATATGGATAATCGGCGACGTAAGCTAGAGTTCAAAATGGGCGACTGGGTATTCCTGAAAGTTTCACCTATGAAGGGAGTGATGAGGTTTGGTAAGAAGGGTAAGCTGAGCCCTCGATATATTGGGCCATATAAGATCATTCGTGTAGTAGGTACAGTGGCATATGAACTAGAATTGCCTTCTGAGTTAGAATCGGTACATCCAGTATTTCATGTATCAATGCTTCGTAAGTGTATCGGAGATCCTTCAAGAGTTGTACCAGTGAATGATATCCAGGTGACAGAGCAGTTATCGTACGAAGAGGTTCCAGTGGCTATATTGGACAGGCAGGTTCGTCGATTGTGGACCAAAGATGTAACCTCCGTTAAAGTCTTGTGGAGGAATAAGAATGTTGAAGAAGTGACTTGGGAAACGGAAGAAGCGATGAAGATTAAGTACCCGCATTTGTTCCCAACAGTACAGGAGGTGCAGTCGGAGACATCACTTTCCCCAGGTATTGTTTTCATTTCAGTTATCGTGATTTGGTCGTGTGAGGCCATGGTATTGTGTGTTATAGTGTGTGGCCCTGTCAGGCATTATTTTGGATTGTTGTGTACAGGATGGAGTGATATAAGTACAGGGGAAACTCTGTCGAAATTTTTTAAAACCCAGGATTGTTCGAACATTCGAGGACGAATGTTCCTAAGGGGGGAAGAATGTTACACCCCTCGTTTTCGTAATGGTAGAACTTATGATTTCCTGGTTGGGTAGGCCTTGGGAATTGAGACCCGAGCTCAAGTTTTGGAGGTAGAAAGTGTCCTACCCTATGCGCAATGGTACCAGTAGGTATTCCTGGTGATTTAAAGGATTAGGAGCTGAACGGATCGAATCGACGCGATCTGAACTGAATTGGAAAAGTCTGCTGACACCAGTCATGATCGACGGGTCGTCGAACCTATCGACAGGCCGTCGTTGTGCGACGTCGACAGGGTTCCGCAACCCTGCATTCTGCAGGTGCAGGTCGACGAGCACTTCGACGGACCGTCGACACGTCGATGGGTGATCGACCCGCTCATCGAACCGGATCACTGAAGCAATTAATTCTCCAAGTATAAATGTGTGGGTCACGACTTCAATTCATATTTTCTGTTACACCTTGAAAATTCCCCTTAAGCGTATAGTGAATAGACTAATGAGGGGTACGATGTAGACAAAGTTTGGACAAGTAAGAACTAGTATGTGATGATGCTAATTAAGAATTTCAAAGGCATTAGACTTGAGGAAAGAAAGTTGTTAAGAGAAGCGAGACTTAAGTTAGTGTATCGGACGAGAATTATGAGCATTGAGTTAATGATGTCCTAATGATGTCCCAAGAAAAGAGTTATAACGTACCTTCGAATGATATTGAAGTGTTGAACAAGTGTTAAGAAGGTTCCATAAGGATCGGAGATCAAACGAGTCGACGAAACAAAACTCGAAGAAGCTGAGCAAACATACGGCCGGACATACGGCCGTATAAAATCTGCGGCTGTATGTCCGGCCGTAGATTTGACCCGTAATGGCATGAGGCTCCGGACCAATTATACGGTCCAACATACGGTCGGTATGTTTTATACGGACGTATGTTGGTCCGTATAATTCCATCGGGGCCGAATTCCATTTTATATAAGGACCATTCTCCATTTCATTTTTTTCATTTCCCTTCATTCCTCCACAACACAAGAAGCCTCTAAAGTGTTCCAAGCAATTCATCCATGAGAAAACCATAGAAATCTAAGATCAACAACAAGAAAGCAAGAGAATCAAGTGAAGGAAACCCATTAAAAGTCATCCAAGTCAAGAAATCCAAGGAGAGATAAACTAGGGTTTTGGTGCTAAGGGTGAATCACCACTCCAAGCTTGTTCCTCTATTGTTTAAGGTAAGTTTCATGACCCTTACATGCTATTTGAAGTATTTTTAAGTTGAGATTCATGGATTGTAGAAGAGCACCACAAATGGGTCATTAAATGGATGAATATTGTCATTAGTGATTAGTAGTGAAGTGAATCATGGAAATGAATATGTTGATGATATAAATGTGTTATAAATGACCTATAGAACCTGAAATGAGTATTGGATACGTAAGAATGCGACGATGGATTTTTAGTCATAATTATGGGAAATTGAGGTGAATTATGAAATGCGAATCATATGAATGAATGACGATTGTTGTTAGCGATATTGTGATGATTATTATGAATGTTGGGAGTTGATATGAAATATGGCGGAAAGTAGTATAAACAAAGGACATGCTGCCCAAATTTCTATAGCTTAGAGAACATGTTTTCCGATTATATAGCTAATGTCGATACGAATTCCATTAAAGGTATACGAGTGCAATTAAGGAGCAAGCGAGCAATAGAATAGTAAAGCGGCAAAGGTATGTGAGGCTAGTCCTTTCTTTCCAAGGCATGAGTCATATGACATGAATTTCCTCCTTTACTATGAATGTTCCTATCTCTAAGAAAGTAAAGATCCTCATTCATGAATAACTATACGAGATAAGACATACGATGACTATGATAGCGAGCTAAAGTCTAGAAATATTATAGCCTTTGACATGATGCTCCTAAGAAGCTAATGATGCTATATATATGTAATCAAACGGTATTGATCATTATGTCCACTCACCTCACGCTTGTTCCTTCAAGGTGAGGCAGAGAATACGTATGAATGTTCCATAGTGACAACGGGGGTCCACGACCTTACGTCACCCCGATCAAGTATGAATAGCTAAGAGTCTCTATACATGTAATGTAATAAGTATATGATGAGTTATGATACGCATATTATGAAAGGCATATTATAATAAGTATGTTATGAAAAGCATAATTTTGATGAGCATGTTATGATAAGTATGATGTAATGAATGTATGATGATATCACACCGCGCTATATGGCGGGCGGGACACCGCCAAGGCGGGCGGCTATACACACCATGGCCAAATGGCATGGGCGGACACCACTAGTGGGCGGCGGCGAGATAATATCCGGACGTAGGATGCACGGACGCGAGCCAAGGATGATGCCATTATTTACCGATTATTACACCGCACCTATACGGTCGGGCAGTATATATGAGTATGTACATATGATATGATGATGATAAGCTTGAGAGTAAGTAAGCATATATATATATGATCTTTCTTATGATTCAGTCAGTTACAGATTGCTCCATATTTTATGCCTCCTCAGTTTATTGATGCTCCATTGTTGTTTATGCTTCACATACTCAGTACAATATTCGTACTGACGTCCTTTCTTCGGACGCGTGTTCATGCCCACGGGTAGACGGGAGGTGATACGGATCCATGAGCTAGCGGCCGATTTGAGAGCACTCCATACTCCGGAGGTGCTACGGTACTATTCTTTTGGTACATATGTTTGTATATTCCTATTTTGGGCATGACGGGGTCTGTCCCGTCCGGATGTCTAGTATTTCAGTAGAGGCTCGTAGATACGCAGTGTGGGTAGTCTGGTCCCGTGGCTTGTATGTATATGCATGTATATATATTATTTTGATAGCCGAAGGGCTTATGTTTATAAAAGCTAATGTATTTCAGAAAATGACAGTTTTATATGATTATGAGCATATAGTATGAATAATAGCAGATAAGCAGGCAAGTGAGTGGTGTTCGGTGGTTAGCCCCGGATGCCCGTCGCGGCCCGTAGCTCGGGTCGTGACATTTTCCTCCTTCCAAAAATCAAAAAACCCTAATACATTCTCTCCCAATATTTTCCATCACATTAGTGAAGATTTGACAAGACCCGGACCCCGTAAACCCGAGATGGCGAAGAAGAAAGGTTGCTTCTAGGGTTTCTTCAAGTTGTGGAGCAATTAAAGTGAAGTGATTCTTGGGATTTTTGACCCCTCAAGGTATGTAAATGATTTCTACCTTTGCATTTAAGTTGAGTATCAAGAGTTTTTGTGATTCTAAGTCAAGAGGGGTAGTTGTGAAAGTAGTAAGTAACGAAAGACAAAATAGTAACTTAAGGTTATTTTAAGAGATTATTGGGAATGGATTGGAATATATTTTGATATATAAGTGTTGTTATTGTTGTTATGGTTGGTATTAAAGTGAATGAGAAGTTGAAGAGTTGTTAAGCTTATGAGAGAATGTTGTCCGTGATTCGTTAAGCTCTCTATGCATCTAAAGGAGGTTAGTAAGTGAAGTACATTGTCTAATTGTAGACTTACAAGTCGAGAAGTAGGAGTTGGACGATTTGATATACGTCAAGGTATGTTAAGGCTATCCTTACCTTCTTTTGGCATGATCCTATGATGTGATCCAACAAGCGAGTAAGCGAGATTTCATATTACTCTACTCTTAGAAGCATAGGAGTATTTCAGTCCTTGATGTTCATGTACCCCCTTTATGATTATTATTCCTTCTGTTCATGGGTCCAGTTTTATGTATACAGTTATTCATGCATTACATTCATATATATATATATATATATATATATATATATATATATATATATATATATATATATATATATATATATATATATATATATATATATATATATATGTATATATATGTATGTATGTTGGCCCGTGGCCGAAGGCGTTATTTATGCAAGTATTATATGTATATGGGGTATGGAAAGGAGCGGTGCGTTATATACGCATTACCACCGATCGGTGGTGCACTATTACGATGATATGAGAATCAGGCTGCAAGTATCGCAGTAATGTACATGATGATGGCCGCAGAGAGGCCGATATGATATGAGAAAAGAGACAGGCGTTATATACGCGCATATATCAGGCGTTATATAGGCACCTATATACAGATGTATGACCTTCATTGATAGGCACGAGCATGCATATTATGCGCCTACAGAGGCATTGTTAGATATACAGATTCATGTAGATACCGGCTACAAGTACATGCGAGATACTAGTTCATACAAGTACATACGATCGGTCAATTTAGCTTATGAGTTCGTATCTTATCCATGATTCCCATATATATATATATATATATATATATATATATATATATATATATATAATGCTCTTATGCTTTACATGCTCGGTACATTATCCGTCGACTCTCGTTGCTCGGAGGGTGCGTTCATGCCCGCGGTACGGGGAGATAGACAGGTGGTCCCAATGATATGACCCTACTAGGCACACCTCGTTTGAAGGCTCATATTGAAGACCAAGGCATGGGACTCCAATCCGTTCAAGCTAGGAGGATGACCAAAGGAGCATTGGAGACCCATGGAGAGGCATAAAAGCCCCATAAGAAGGCCTATGAAGTATGGAAAGTAGCTTGGAGGGAATGAAAAAAAAGAAGCTACAAGAAAGATGGCCAACATTCAAAGTGGCTAGAGTCGCAAAGGGACATCAATGCAAAATGTGGCTAGACGTGAAAAGAAGGGCCATAGATGCAAAAGGGTCACAATTGCAAGCTTGAGGATTGGATGATGGCTATATGTGCAAGAGGAGCCTTTTTCGGATTTCAAGCCAACATCCAACTAGCCAAACAAGGCCCTTGCCTCATTAATGGCATTCTTGTAATAACTAGCCTAGATCTTAAGTCTCTTAGTATAAATATTAGACTTAGGTTATTTTCATCTTTAGACTATGTTGAATGAAGAAACTCTTATTAGAGATTGTAGTTGGTAGCTTTAGGTTAATATAGATTGTTTGGTTGGTTAACCAAGTGTTACTTCCTAGTTGTGAAGTGAATTGCTTATTTCCATCGAATTCAATGTTGCTCATTTGTGGATTCATTTGAGTCGTTTGTTGATTCGAATTGCTTAGGTTCTAGGGTTTGTAAATCCGATTGGAAGGGTTAGGGTTTAATATACCCTTTCTTGTCCATAGATTTCTTGCTCTTGGGTCAAGTATCTATCCATCTATCCTCTTCCATTTCTACTCTTCTTCTACCTTTATTTTGATTTTTCTTGTTCTTTTGTTTTTTTAGAGTTTCCCTAGGTTGAATCGTATCATTTGGTATCAGAGCATAGGCTAAGAGATTGTTTGCACAATTTCTAATCCTAGGTTCGAAAGCTGAAAATCACAAAAAAAAAAAAAAATCGAAAATCCCAAAAAAAAAAAAAAATTGAAAATTGTTTTGTGGTTTGATTTTGTTGTTGTTGAAGTTAGATTTGAGTTTGTTGTGGTGGAAAACATCTAGAAACGAAATTTGAAGCTATTTGGGTAAGGATTGAAGTTTCCACCATTAGAGGTTCATCAAAGCTTGAAGAACTCAAAGTGGGTTTGGTTGATTTTGGTGAAATTGAGCTTTGGTTCATATTGGGCTTTGTTGTCTAAGTGATAAGGAGCTTATATCTAGAAATTGGGGGGAAAACGAGTTGATTTGGACCACATTGGGTTTTTAAGTGTTCTTCATTGTTCATCTTTGTTCTTGGTGAAGAAGAAGATAAAAAGGAAAGTTAGATCCAAGAAATCCAAGTCAAAAATTGAAAAGTTGTTTTTCTACCCAAAAAAGGGAATTACTAGGTTGAGTGGGCCCAGAAACGTCATCAGATCCAAGAAATTCGATCCAAATTTCGAGACAATCGAGTTCAACACGAAATCACTAAAGCTGAGAATATTGCAAATTACGGCCCGTAAATCACTTTACGGACCGTAATCTGGGTCGTAAACTTCGATCTAGCGATAAGGAGCTCACTGGAATTTGGAACCTTATTAAATACGGCCCGTAAAGCATAATACGGACCGTAAATCACAATACGGCCCGTATCTCGTAGGTCGTAAAAGGCAAGGAACATTCTGTTTTGGGATCACTAAATACGGCCACGAAGGACGAACCGTAAACCACAATACGGCCCGTATCTCGTGGGTCGTAAAGTGCAAGGTACATTCTCGTTTTGGGCATCACTAAATACGGACACGAAGGACGGTCCGTAAACCAAAATACGGACCGTATTTTATCAAGTTCAATCCGTAAACTTCAAGGCAAAACTCGGCCGTATTTCTAAGGTGCAAATCTTGTCTTAATTCATTTCAATTCCAAAAATTTTCTTGGGATTGCTTGTTGATTTTGTGTCCCTAATCCTTTGGTAGGGAGAAAAAAAAAAAAAAAAAGTGTAGAATTTTAAAAAATTTCATTATTTCAAATTGATACCTTACATCAATTGGGGCTTCACGGTCGTGTTTTCAAATTATCACCTACCCGGGTCCGAAATTTTATTTATTTTTCGATTTTAGCATTCCAATTTCTTGTGTCTCTCAACTAGTAACCATTTAGTAGTTGCTCCTACTTGTGTCCGCATTTCTTTCGTGCTAATTTCTTTCAAGCTCTTCTTCGTTTTATTTCGTCGAAACTTTATTGGCTCTCGTCCGTTTTGCTTTTGAGTCGTCCGTCATTCATCTAAACAAGAATCCATTCTACCACAAAGGATAAGCAACATGTGAATTTGATTGGGCGAGCGATTCATCAACAACTTCGAAAGAGCACGGAGTGTGGTAAGGTTGAGAGTTCAATACGAGTGAAGTGAGGCTTTTATTACTAATCTTGTTTGCTAGTTTTGCAGGTCATCATGTCTAACCAAGGTGATAGAACGCAAGACGTAGTAGATATGTCATCCATAGCAAGTTCATTGGCTATGATCATGAATCAAATCTCGGGCATGCAAACGGGTATGGAAGAGATGAGAGGAGAAATGAATGGGAAGTTGAAGGCTATGGATGAACGGATGGTGAGTATTGAGAAAGTTCAAATGGAGGGTTCGAGTAGAATGGGCACTCCCCGTTCTAGGAATGAAGGTGATGGGGATAGAACACAAGATACCACTCCAACCATTACTCCGGGACAAGCCCATGCCTTGTGCAATCCCAACACCACAACCACCTCCACCCAAAGAATTCCACTACCCCAGACAACTAACCTTCCATCCCAAAACTCCACTTTCCAAAACACCAATCGACAAACCTACCTCCACGTTTACCAACACAACCTGAATGAGGCAATCCCTCAAGTACCTTTACAACAAACACCCCAAGCTCCACCCCAAAACCAAACACATGATCCCTTTCCTAACCAAAACCAATACCAACGCCACTACCAATACCCCATGAATGAAGAGGAGTATGATGACTATCCACAAGGAAGGTGGTGGGATGATAACCGGCAAGGAGGGAGGCGTGGAGGAATGAATAACCGGGGGAGGGAGGAAGAGGAGGTTTGAGAGGTTTCCGGCCCCGACCCTAGATTCCAAGGTCATGTAGACTTAGGAAGGGCCCAAGGTTATGAGGACCGGGGAAGATGGCAAGATAATGAGCGAAATTTGAACACCATCAAGGTGAACCTTCCTACGTTCCAAGGAGGAAGCAATCCGGAAGAATTCCTTGAATGGAAATTGCAAAGTGAGCGCATCTTCCTCACAAACAATGTGTCCGAGGCATTGAAGGCAAAGTATGCCCTCACTCAATTTGAGGGGTACGCTTCTACTTGGTGGGAATCCAAGAAGTTACAAAGAGCTCAACAACACATCTATGATCTCCCAACTTGGAACGACTTGATTGACCTCATGGAGACTAGGTGGCTTCCATCCACATACCACCAAGATGCACTTAAAAGGTTATACATGTTGAAGCAAGGGTTGAAAAGTGTGGAAGCATACTTTGATGAGTTTGAGGACTTGCGGATGAAGTCCAAGATAGAAGAGCATAAGGAGTACACTATTATAAGGTTTGTAGCCAACTTGAATCGGGACATCTCTAAACCGATGAGGCTCAAGACTTATAATAGTCTTGAAGAGGCATTCCATGGTGCATCCAAGGTTGAAGCGGATCTAAAAGAAGAGAGTTCTTACAAAGACAAAAGCAAAATATCTTCAACTTGGAACCAAGGGAAAGAGAAGTGGAAGCCGTCCACTTGGGAGAAACCCAAGATCACTACTCCCACTCCTCAAGCTAAGTTTGATTACAAGGCTAGAGGAGACGACCAAGCCAAAGGAGGTAATAATGCTAAACCTAACTTCCCTCGTCCATCTACCATTCAATGTTTCAAATGCCAAGGTAGAGGACATATTGCAAGTGAGTGTCCCAACCGGAGGACTATCACTATAGTAAGGGACGGGTATCGAACCGATGATGAAAATGAGGGCGTGGTTGGTCATGATAAGGAAGGAGAAAGTAGTGAGTGTGAGGGTGATTCCGAGAGTGAAGTTGAATTGAATTATGAGGAGGCTTTGAATCATGCTATTGTTGCTCGAAGATCCATGGAAGCTCTAGCAAGGGAAGAGAGTGACCAACGGGAGAACTTGTTTCATGCTAGGTGTAAGATTTTGGACAAGGTTTGTTCCTTGATAATTGATGGTGGGAGTTGCACTAATGCGGTTAGCCAATTCTTGGTTGAAAGTATGAAAGTTCCCACAAGAAAACACCCTAGCCCCTACAAGCTACAATGGTTCAATGAAAGTGGAGAAATGCGGGTGACCAAGCAAGCGATTATCCAATTGAGCATTGGAAGATATGAGGATGAAATTTTATGTGATGTGGTACCAATGCAAGCGTGCCATATTTTGCTTGGGAGACCTTGGCAATTTGATGTGGATGCTCAACATAGTGGGCGGACCAACAAGTATTCTTTTGTGGTCAAAGGTAAAAAGTATGTCCTTGCTCCATTGACTCCCCATGAAGTCCGTGAAGACTATAGAGTCATGAAGGAGTTACGTGAAAAGATGAAAAATGAGGAAATGGTTGTGAGTGAAAAGGAGACCTTGGTTGCTCAAGGAGGACAAGGTTCAACCCAAGGGAAGAGTAAGAAGTGTATGGTCGCTAGAGGAATGTTAGGAGGGGAGGAAAGGTGTGGTGAAGAGAAGGACTTGGTGCCAAGTCAAGCTAACCCCTCTAACCTTTCTATTCCTTCTAGTTGTCTTGTTCCTTTTGTAGGTACTTATGTGGATGATCACCCCAAAGAGGACATGGACCCGAGTTTCCAAGTTCCTTTGGAGGGAGGCCAATACAAGGAACTTGACCAAATTGACAAAGGTGATGTGCTTCAACAAAGAGGTAACAAAGCTAACCCTTCTACTTACGCAAATGTGGATCACTTTGTGCTTGATGAACAATTGAGTAGAGGTCAAGTTTTGCCTTGTGAGGGAATTAGTGACCCTTTGTTAATTGATGATGTCTTGGTGAAAAGTGCTTACACACTAGTTGATCCTTTTGATGACTATATTGGCTCTTCTTGCAAGAGTAAATTGTGTCCATCTAGTGGTAACACTTGTGTTGATATTGATCCTTTTGAGAGTGAACTTGCTTATTTTGGATGTGATCTTGTGATTGGGCATACTCTCTTCAAGGATGATAATTTGCTTGATAAAGATATAGTGGATGATTGTGAAATGCATGACCTTGTGTTTTGTGATGTTGAAAATGAATCCATTCTTTGGAATCACAAAGTCACCAAAATTCCACTATGGTATGATGATCCATTTCTTGGTGAGGAAAACCTCCTCTTGAGGGAATGTGACTTGATTGCTAAAATGAATTACTTTGAAAAGGAGGGTAAAACTTGGCTACAAATTGCTAACAATACCTTGTGTGATACCTTTCCTTATGACCTCTTTGCTTATAAAACCCTTTGTATGTTGTTGCTTAAGTTTATGATGGGTTTTCAAGTGGGATGTGTAGACCATGACCGAGGCATATCTTTGTTTATGACCCGGTGTAGTGTCCTCTTGTTATGTCTTGGTAGTGAAACCATTGTTTGAGGAGACTAGTGTAGAGGGTTGGGCTATAGGTTGGAATGACCTTACTTTACATCTTACACTTAGTCAAAATGAAGGTAGAACTTGCTTGGGGAGTGAGTTATTTTTTGAATTTTGGGGAATTCACCTTGTTGAAATCCCATGTATACACTCTCTATGCATGATTACTATTGATGTGTGGTTGTACCACAAATTTGTTCATCCTTGGCATGATTATGTGGTTATTATTGTGTGTGCTAACCCTCAATCTTTGAGGAGTATGTTGTCTTCCATCTTCCTTTGGCTTTTTCAAGGTTCGGATTCGAGGACGAATCCTTTTCAAGAAGGGGAGGATGATATGACCCTACTAGGCACACCTCGCTTGAAGGCTCATATTGAAGACCAAGGCATGGGACTCCAATCCGTTCAAGCTAGGAGGATGACCAAAGGAGCATTGGTGACCCATGGAGAGGCATAAAAGCCCCATAAGAAGGCCTATGAAGTATGGAAAGTAGCTTGGAGGGAATGAAAAAAGAAGCTACAAGAAAGATGGCCAACATTCAAAGTGGCTAGAGTCGCAAAGGGACATCAATGCAAAATGTGGCTAGACGTGAAAAGAAGGGCCATAGATGCAAAAGGGTCACAATTGCAAGCTTGAGGATTGGATGATGGCTATATGTGCAAGAGGAGCCTTTTTTCGGATTTCAAGCCAACATCCAACTAGCCAAACAAGGCCCTTGCCTCATTAATGGCATTCTTGTAATAACTAGCCTAGATCTTAAGTCTCTTAGTATAAATATTAGACTTAGGTTATTTTCATCTTTAGACTATGTTGAATGAAGAAACTCTTATTAGAGATTGTAGTTGGTAGCTTTAGGTTAATATAGATTGTTTGGTTGGTTAACCAAGTGTTACTTCCTAGTTGTGAAGTGAATTGCTTATTTCCATCGAATTCAATGTTGCTCATTTGTGGATTCATTTGAGTCGTTTGTTGATTCGAATTGCTTAGGTTCTAGGGTTTGTAAATCCGATTGGAAGGGTTAGGGTTTAATATACCCTTTCTTGTCCATAGATTTCTTGCTCTTGGGTCAAGTATCTATCCATCTATCCTCTTCCATTTCTACTCTTCTTCCACCTTTATTTTGATTTTTCTTGTTCTTTTGTTTTTCTAGAGTTTCCCTAGGTTGAATCGTATCAAACTCAGTAGGACTTCTAGATTTAGCAGTGGTCAGTACGCTCCATTCAATTCGAAGCTACAGTCAGTTTTGGTATGCCCCTTTTGAGAATGTGTATGCATATGGGTATGACGGGGCCCTGTCCCGTCCTTTCTACAGCTTTTATTCTAGAAGAGGTGTGACAATTGTATGTATTAGTCGAAGATGTAGCCTTATCGCCTCTATTCTTTTGTGTACAGTATATGTAGCAGCCTAGCTGGCTTGCACTGTTCTTCCGCATGATTCTGTATATATGTATGCAGATTGTACAGAGTTATGATGTTTTCTTTTTATGAGATTAGTTGTGCCATTCATGGGCCTCTGATGTTCAGTATATTTCAGACATGAGTAGAGGGGTGTTTGGTCGCTAGAGGTCAGACTCCCGTCACGGCTCATCAGTTGGGTCGTGACACCCGTAAGGATAGAAAAAGGATGTACAAAATCTACAATGAAGGGGTCACCTAGCATCTACAACACACACATAGGTATCTACGAGCCTCTAACTGGAATACTGAAGTCATGAGGACGGGACAAGACCCCGCCATGCCCCAAATATGTACACAATAGAATATACCAATAGGCTGCACCTCCGGAGTACTGTGGTGCTCCTGTGGGTACTGCTGAGTAAGATCCTAAGCGACTGCGCCGTCTTCCTGTCTACCTGTGGCCATGAATACAACATCCACAAAGAAAAGGACGTCGGTACGAACAATGTACTGAGTATGGAAGGCATATATGGTAACATGATAAAGAATTATAGAAAGCATAAGAAGAAAAAATAACTGTAACTGCTTGTCTCTTGAGGCGGAAACATGCATGCTCACTTTTACCTTTAAAACATATCAAATATACATACATAAGTTGTCTGAATCAATAACATCATTAGCCCGCGTCCGGGGTAGCCATCTTACGCTGCCCACTAGTGGTGCTGCCCGTGCCATATAGACACGGTGTAATCATCCATAAGCCACCCACTTCGCTCACCGTAGTGGTGCTGCCCAGCCGTATAGGCACGGTGTAATCATCATCATATACTTACCATGAAGCATGCATAAGAGCTCAAGTAAAAGATGTAACTCTATCGGAGTGATGTAAGGTCGGGAACCTCCGATTATGTTATGGAACAATCATCAGCGCTATGCCTCGCCTTGAAAGAACTAATATCATGAGGTGAGGCAACAAAAAGGAAGAACATCAGTGAAATCATAAACATAGGATTATCAAGCTCATGAAAGCATCATTATCACCATCACTATCATAGAACATATCTCATAAGAAGCTCTTAAGAATCTTTAACTCTCATCTTTTTGGATGTAGGGAGGTCATGGGAATATAGAAAAGAAATCGTAGTATAGAAGTCATGCCTTGGAAAAAAATGGACTAGCCTCACATACCTTTACGTTTCCTTGACTTTATCGTCTAATTGTTTGCCTTTCAAGCTCGCAATTCTAACTTCAAGAGAATTTGTACTAAGATTAGACAACCGGAAACATACTTAAGCTTAAGCTAAAGCAACTAAGAGTTAATGGAAATTTGACGACATTTCTTTTGTTTCAACGACTATTCTCGTATGATAACAACTCCCAGGACATCATAATCAATAAACATCTTCGAGTGAAACAATATCCAATTCTTACATTGCCTTTCCAAGGTCACCCATAACCATAACTATGACATAACACCCTATTCATTCTCATAGAATACTCCTTTAACATCATTTGTATTATTCACAATGAGATTGTACTCCTAACATGTCAAGAACTATAATTCAAGTCAAATCATTATTCAAGAATATCACTATTTCCATATTTGCACTCCATATTCTTCTTCCTTCCATAATCCAAGTCTTTCAACCACTCAATATTCTTAATAACATGAATTGAACATAAAACTCACCTTTGATGATATGGGAATGGACTTGGATGAAAATACTTTACTTGGGAAAAAACCCCACTTCAACATCAAAGAGATTCTTAGTTTCCACAAACCCTAGAGAGTGTCCTTGCACTTGATTCTACTAGTTTTGGTATTTGATCTTTGATTCACCTTGGGTTTATGCTAGAGAAGTGTAGGGAAGGTTCTAGAGCCTTCAAGACTTGTGAGGAGAGTGAAATCTAAAAAATAAGGGCAGGGATCGTTTATTTATAACTAGAACGGGAAAGTTCTAATGAAGCGGTTCGATAAGCGGGTCGACTACCCGTCGACTGGCTCCATCGACTCATACTTGCAAATACCTAATCGCAGAAATGCAGGGATGGCACACATCGACAGTCCGTCGACATATTGACTGCTCGTCGACCGTGACTGGTGTCTGCAGACTTTTCCTAATTCAGTTTAGATTTCGCCGATTCAATCCGTTCAACTTATAGTCCTGTAAATTACCAGGAATACCTGCTAGTACATTTGTACACGGGGTAAGACACTCTCTGCCTTAACTTTCTCTAACGAGCTCTTCTCTCTCTCCTCAAGTGTCTTTGGAATCTTAATTAGAATCATTAAGTATCCCTTCTTACTTGTAGGGACACCATAAACACCTTATCTTGCATTAGTCTATCTACCGCACAACAACCTGAAATTTCGAGGTGTAACATTCTCCCCCTTAAGGACATTCGTCCTCGAATGTTAAGTTCTCAGGGATTCTACAGAAATTCTGCCAGAGTTTTCCCTGTAATATGACATTACCATCCTGTCAAAACACCCAAAATAACATCGCCTCACGGGGCTACAATACAATGGTAAGAATGTATGGCCACACACGACCAAAAGCATTAAAAAGAAAGCATTACATACCTTATGATAATGACGTCTCGTCTTGAATTGCTTCCAAGGGTGAAAATAAATGTGGATATCTGATTTTCATATCCTTTTCTGCTTCCCAAGTCATTTCCTCTAAGTTATTGGTTCTCCACAAGACCTTAACTGAGGCTACCTTCTTGTTTCTGAGTTTCCGCACCTTCCTATCTAATACATCAATGGGTACCTCTTCATAAGCTAACTTTTTCGATAATTTAGACATCACCTACTGGCACGACTCTGGAAGGGTCTCTAATACATTTGCGGAGCATCGACACATGAAAAACTGGATGGACAGACTCAAGCTCTGGAGCTAAATCTAATTCATAAGCCACTTGGTCCACTTGGACTTTCTTGTCGAATCTCATTACGCCTTTCATCGGGATACTTTTAAGAACACCCAATCATTAATTTGGAATTCCAAGTCCCGTCAGCGAGATTATCCACATAAGATTTTTGGTGACCTTCAGTTCTCAACAATCAGTCTCGGATAAGTTTGACCTTTTCCATCGCTTGCTGAATCAATTCTAGGCCTATTAGTTGGGTCTCTCCGACTTCAAACCATCCAATTGGCGATCTATATTTCCTTCCATACAGGGCTTCATACGGAGCCATCTGGATGCTAGAATGATAACTGTTGTTATAGCCAAACTCAATAAGTGGAAAATGATCATCCCAATTGCCTCCGAAATCCAGTACACATGCTCGCAACATATCGTCTAAGGTTTGAATAGTGCATTCAGCTTGTCCATCGGTCTGTGGATGAAATGCTATGCTGAGTCTCACTTGAGCTCCCAAACCTTCTTGGAAAGACTTCCAAAATTTAGCAGTAAATTGTGCTTCTCTATCTGTGATAATAGATACTGGGATACCATGAAGTCGCACTATCTCCTTAAGATACAGCCTTGCATAATCTTCTACTGAATAGTCATTTTGACCGAAAGAAAATGGGCTTATTTTGTAAGTCTGTCCACGATTACCCATATGGAATCATACTTACGCCAGGAGCGAGGCAAACCTACAATAAAATCCATATTGATCACTTCCCATTTCCAGGTTGGAATTTCCATGGCTTGTAACAATCCTCCTGCCTTTTGATGCTCGATTTTCACTTGTTGGCAATTTGGACACTGAGCTACAAATTCTGCTATATCCTTCTTCATTCCATCCCACCAGTATATTGACTTAAGATCATGGTATATCTTGGTTGCTCCTGGGTGAATAGAATACCAAGAATAATGAGCTTCTTTCAGAATCTGACGACGTAATCCCGCAATATCCGAAACACAGACTTTCATCTCGATACCGAGAATCCCTAAGGAGTAAATCTCAAATGGTGACTTTTCTTTTTGAGGAAGTGTATGTCTATAGTGACTCAACTGGGGATCTTCATATTGGCACCTTTTCACTTCCACGTCTAGGAATGAAACAGATGGATTGTAAATATCAACTCCTGCATTGCCCGAGTCGATTAAACGAACTCCTAGGCTAGCTAACTGGTGAATCTCATGAACTAATTCTTTCTTCTCCGGTTGAATGTCACATAGACTGCCCATGGATTTGCGGCTAAGAGCATCGGCCACCACATTTGCTTTTCCTGGATGATATAGTATACTCACATCATAGTTTTTCAATAACTCTAACCACCACCTTTGCCGTAAATTTAACTCCTTCTGCTTGAAAATATACTGGAGACTCTTATGATCTGTGTAGATATCAACATGAACACCGTACAGATAATGTCTTCATATCTTTAGTGCATGGATTGTGACCAATTCGAATTGTGGGTTGGGTAATTCTTCTCATGTTTCCGCAGTTGCCTAGAAGTATAGGCTATAACCTTACCGTGCTGCATAAACACGCAGCCAATCCGACACCGGAGGCATCACAATAAACAACATAACCTTCTGATCCTTCTGGAAGTATCAGGACTGGGGTTGAAGTCAATCTATCCTTCAATTCTTGGAAGCTGCGCTCACAAGCATCGGTCCACTGAAATTTTGCTAATTTCTGAGTTAGCTTCGTCAATGGTCTTTGAAATAGAAGAAAACCCTTCCACAAATCTTCTGTAGTAACCTGCCAATCCCAGAAAGCTTCGAATCTCTGTAGGTGTGTTGTAGGCCTTGGCCAAGTCTTCACAGCCTCAATCTTTTGAGTATCTACGCGAATACCATCAGCTGAGATAATATGGCCCAGAAAGGTCACAGAATTCAGTCAAAACTCACATTTTGAAAATTTTGCATATAATTCTCGAGTCCGAAGGATTCCAAGGATAATACGCAAGTGATCCGCATACTCCGTTTTCGATCGAGAATAAACCAGAATGTCATCAATGAATACAATCACAAATAGATCTAGAAAAGGCCTGAATACATTGTTCATCAAGTTCATAAACACTGCCGGGGTGTTAGTTAACCCAAACGACATCATCCGAAATTCATAATGGCCATATCTAGTTCTGAAAGCCGTTTTCCGAATATCTTCTTCTCTAACTCTCACTTGATGATACCCCGATCTCAGATCGATCTTGAAAAACCACTTGGCACCCTGTAATTGATCAAACAAATCATTGATTCTCGGAAGAGGATATTTATTCTTGATTGTCACCTTGTTCAACTGTCTATAGTCAATGCACATTCGTAAGGAACCATTTTTCTTTCTTACAAATAGGACAGGTGCTCCCCATGGCGATGAACTGGGTCTAATAAATCCTTTTTTGAGCAAATCTTTTAGTTGTGCCTTTAGCTCTTTCAATTCTGCAAGAGCCATTCTGTAGGGAGGTATAGATATTGGCTCGGTGTCCGACAACGCATCAATGGTAAAATCAATTTCCCGTTCCGATGGAAACCTGGAAGTTTATCTGAAAATACATTCGAAAACTCATTTACTACTGGGACTGATTGAAAAGTCGGCGGCTTTGCTTTGGTGTCATGAACCCAGACCAAATGATAAATATAGCCCTTTGTAATCATCTTTCTTGCTTTGAGGTAGAAATAAACCCCCCGAGTCACCGTGTTGTTCTTCTATTCGAAGCACGTTTATATATATATATATATATATAATTGAAATCGAACCATTTTATATATACGCAATATATACATTAGCGTAACAAAAGGCCAACCAATCCATGCCCATAATCACATCAAAATCTAACATTTCCAGCTCAATCAAATTAGCTCTAGTCTGACAATCACATACCACAATCACATAATTCCTATACACTTGTCTAGTTATTACCGGGTCACCAACAGGAGTGGATACCTCAAAAGGTGTTAATGGCTCGGGTTTTACCCCAATACGAATGGCAACATAAGGAGTAATATACGACAAGATAGAACATAGATCAATCAATGAATAGACATCATAAGAAAATATAGTCAATGTACCTGTAACCACATCAGGGGAGGACTCAAGATCCTGGCGTCCAGCTAAAGCATAAATACGGGCCGGGAGCCACCGAACCGGACGCTACCCCTCCGCCCCTACCACGACGTTGAAATGCGAGGAGCCGCCTACGGGGGTGGGGACGAAGAAGAACTATGACATGACATGATCCCGTAGGCTGAGCCCCAACTCTACTGCCCATCTACGGACAATCATGTATCATATGCCCAACTTGACCACAGGCATAACAAGCATCTGATCCTTGGCGACACTGACCCATATGTAATATACCACACTGGCTGCATCGCGGTATCGGTGGTCTCCTTTGACTAGAATCACCCCCTAACTGAGGACCTGAGACCCTCAAACTCTGACCCGGACCAGAATAAATGGGGTGATCAAATCTCCTGCCCGCGAATCGAGGAGGCGCACTAGTTGTGGACTGGCCTGAATATTTGGAGTATCTATGAATTTTTGCCAAACCGGAGGAGGTGCATTTTCCTTCCTTGAAGCTATCCAATTATATTACCATAGAATCGAAACATCCTGCAATCTATAGGATGCTAACTCCACTGACTCAGTATCAGAAGCATGTATAATCCTCAGCGTCTTCATCATCTCATCTATAAAACCTTGAGGGTCTTCATCCGGCTTTGACCAGAAAAATTCGAGCGGGTTCAAACTCATAAAATCACGGGCCCTGGCACTAGTGGCTCTATCACCCGGACTCGCACTCTACCGTTAGGCCTGTGCAGTAACTAACTGGGTCAATAGCTGAATAGCCTCGGTCATCTACTGGCCCGAAGCAACCGGTAGAGGAACTGGAGGCACTGGAGCTGGAGCTGAGGCCCCTTCATGCTTCTCTAATATGGGTTGAGTGTGAGAGGTATGAGATAGAGCCTCATTATGGGACTCACCCTCCTCTATATGAACCGGCGGCTCCTGTCCAACCCGTCTTTCTACCGCCGTCTTGACCTTCTGGGCGGCTGTTGCTTTTCGCTTCACCGGCATCGCTGAAATCATAACGCACGGTTAGGGAAAAGGAAATCTTATAACACAGCTCTATCGCACGATCTATGGAGAAGAAAAAAGGTCATTATTTGTAAATGCCCCGCAACCTCTCGTTTATAAGTGTGGCTCACTTCACACCCATAAACAAGACTCTACTGGACACGGCTCGTAGACACACCCTAGGACGGAATTGCTCTGATACCACTTTTGTCACGACCCAACTAGGGGCCATGACGAGTACCCGGAGCTGACTACCGAGCACTGCCTACCCTGCTGATTATCATACATAACCTGGGCATACGTCATTCTTAACACAAACTTATCATGAAATAATCTCCAAACATCTCCCAAAACATATATAAGCATAGGCCCGTAAGGCTACAAAAAGGATGTACAAAATCCATAATGAAGGGGTCACCTAGCATCTACAACCCACACATAGGTATCTACGAGCCTCTAACTGGAATACTGAAGTCATAAGGACGGGACAGGACCCCGCCACGCCCCAAATATGTACACAAATGAATATACCAATAGGCTGCACCTTCGGAGTAGTGGGGTGCTCCTGTACAGCTGCTGAGTAAGCTCCTAAGCGTCTGCGCTGTCTCCCTATCTACCTGTGGCCATGAACACAGCGTCCACAAAGAAAAGGACGTCAGTACGAACAATGTCTTTGAGTATGTAAGGCATATATGGTAACATAATAAAGAATTATAGAAAGCATAAGAAGAAAGATAGATAGCTCAGAATGCTTGCCTGCGAGGCGGAAACATGCATGCTCACTTTTACCTTTAAAACATATCACATATACATACATAAGCTATCTGAATCCATAATGTCATGACCCGAGCTACGGGCCATGACGGGTATCTGGGGCTAACCACCGAACACCACTCATTCTGTTACTCGTCTGCTCTCATTCAATATATATACTCATAATCATGAAAAACTATCAACAATTGAAAGATATTTACTTTTATAAACATAAGCCCTATCAAAATAATATATATATATATATATATATATATATATATATATATATATATATATATATATGAAGATTGTGAGACCATACTACCCACGCTCGCGCATCTACGAGCCTCTGCTTAGGTACTAGACATATGGATGGAACGGGACCCGTCGTGCCCAAAATATGTATACATATATATATATATACCAAAAGAATAATCAATGGCACCTCGGAAAAGTGAGTGCTCTCGATCGACTAATGGCTCCCTGTGAGTCTAGATCACCTCCTTCGTCTACCGTGGGCATGAACACGGCGTCCAAGAAAACGGATGTCGGTACGAATATTGTGCGAGTATGTAAGGCATAAACAATAATGAAACATCAATAAAATGAGGAGAGGCATTAAATGAGGAGCAATTTGTAGCGGGCGAATCATAAAAGAAATAATGTTAAGCGGCTTACTTTCATACTCATCATCATATCATATATGCATAAATGTATGTTTTTGACCATATAGGTACGGTGTGATAATCAATAAACATTAGCCCGCGTCCAGGGCTTCCTCCCTCGTCAAGGTACCATCTCGTGCCGCCCCTTTAGTGGTGTACGCCGTGCCATACGGCCATGGTGTATACCGTCCGCCTTGGCGGTACCGCCCGCCATATAGGCGCGGTGTGGTATCATCATATGCTCATCATAGTATGCTCATCACAATATACTTATCATAACTCATCATAATGCATACATAGAGACTCATAGATAATCATACTTTATCGGGGTGACATAAGGTCGTGGACCCCCGATTTCATTATGGAGCATTCATACGCATTCTGCCTCACCTTGAAGGAATTAGCATATAAGGTGAGTGTATACAATAAACAACATCAATGGATTAGGAGTAGCATCATATCAAGGGCCATAGCTTCTTTAGACTTAAACTTCGAATCATCATTAACATACTCATAACGTATCTTTTATCTCATATAGCTATTCATGAACAAGGCTCTTGGCTTTCTTGAAGGTAGAGAATTTATGAGAAAGGAGGAAAATCATGCCATAAGATTCATGCCTTAGAAAGAAAGGAATAGCCTCACATACCTTGTCGTTTAACTATTCTATTGCTTGCTCGTTCTCATTTGATGCATTCGTTTATACCTTCAAGGGAATTCGTATCGACATTAGCTAAACAATCATAAGAACGTACTTACTAAAGCTAGAGAAAATTGGGCAGCATTTCCTTTGTTTATATGACTTCCTCCATATTCCATATCAACTCCCAACCATTCATAACAACGATCACCATATCATAAACGACAAGCATCATTCACTTACATTATCCACATTTAGTAATTTCACTTCAATTATCTATAATCATGACCAAAGTTCGCTATCGCGTTCTTTCACATACAATACTTATTCCATGTTCTAAATGTTATTTATAACGAATTTATAATCTCAACATATCCATTTTCATGATTCATTCCAACTACTTTACTCAACCAATAAAGCACTATTCACACATTTAAGGCCCATTTTCTCTATACTCTTCTACAATCCTTTTATCTTATCAATACTCCAAACAATATGGAAAGATCATGAAACTCACCTTAGATGATGGAGGAATAAGCCTTGAATAGTATTACACCTCTTGCACCAAAACCCTATTTCACCTTTCTTGGGATTTTCTTGGTTTGGATGACTTTAATGAACTTCTTACACTTGATTCACTTGATTTCTTGTTGTTGATCTTTGATTCCCTTTGTTTTCTTGTGGATGAAATATATGGAAGGTTCTAGAGGTCTTGAGAGGTTGAAGAAGGGTGTGGAAATGAAATAAATGAAGTGGGGATTACATTTAAAGACTTGGAACATTTCAGCCGTCGGGAGTTCCACGGACTCTTCCATGGTCCGTGGAACCTTGTGTTGGCTGTGGTTTTGGTCCTGGTTCATGACCAGCCAGCCACCACCTCTGCTGGCAGTTCCACGGACCCTTCCACGGTCCATGGAACATTCCATGGTCCGTGGAACATGGTCGTGGAACTCACAGTTCCACCAAAGTTGTTCTCGTCGTCTCGTTTGATCTCCAATCCTTATGGAACCTTCTTAACACTTGTTTATCACTTCATTAGCAATCTAAGGGACGTTATAACTCTTCTCCAACACATCATTAAAACATCATTAACTCGATACTCGTAATTTTTTCCCAACATACAACTTATAACTCGCTTTCCTTAACAGCTTTCTTTTCTTAACTCGAATGTCTTTGGAAATCTTAGTTGGGACCATCAAATGCTATTTCTTGCTTATCAAAACGTCGTATACATTATACCCTTCGATGGCATTCACTGTACGCTAACGGGGAATTTTCCAAGGTGTAACAAATAACATCATTAGCCCGTGTCCGGGCCTCCCGCGTCCGGGGTAACCATCTTACGCCGCCCACTAGTGGTGCTGTCCGTGCCATATAGACACGGTGTAATCATCCATAAGCCACCCACTTCGCTCACTGCCGCGGTGGTCTTTGCCCAGCCGTATAGGCACGGTGTAATCATCATCATATACTTACCATGAAGCATGCATAAGAGCTCAAGTAAAAGATGTAACTCTATCGGAGTGATGTAAGGTCGGGAACCTCCGATTATGTTATGGAACAATCATCAGCGCTATGCCTCGCCTTGAAATAACTAATATCATGAGGTGAGGCAACAAAAAGGAAGAACATCAGTGAAATCATAAACATAGGATTATCAAGCTCATGAAAGCATCATTATCACCATCACTATCATAGAACATATCTAAAGAAGCTAAGAATCTTTAACTCTCATCTTTTTGGATGTAGGAAGGTCATGGGAATATAGAAAAGAAATCATAGTATAGAAGTCATGCCTTGGAAAAAAGGGGACTAGCCTCACATACCTTTACGTTTTCTCGACTTTATCGTCTAATTGTTTGCCTTTCAAGCTCGCAATTCTACCTTCAAGAGAATTTGTACTAAGATTAGACAACCGGAAACATACTTAAGCTTAAGCTAAAGCAACTAAGAGTTAATGAAAATCTGACGACAGTTATTTTGTTTCAATGACTATTCCCGTATGATAACAACTCCCAAGACATCATAATCAATAAACTTCTTCAAGTGAAACAGCACCCAATTCTTACATTGCCCTTCCAAGGTCACCCATAACCATAACTATGACATAACACCCTATTCATTCTCGTATAATACTCCTTTAATATCATTTGTATTATTCACTATGAGATTGTACTCCTAACATGTCAAGAACTATAATTCAAGTCAAATCATTATTCAAGAATATCACTATTTCCATATTTTCACTCCATATTCTTCTTCCTTCCATAATCCAAGTCTTTCAACCACTCAATATTCTTCATAACATGAATTGAATATAAAACTCATCTTTGATGATATAGGAATGGACTTGGATGAAAATACTTCACTTGGAGAAAAACCCCTACTTTAACATCAAAGAGATTCTTAGTTTCCACAAACCTTAGAGAGCATCCTTGCACTTGATTCTACTAGTTTTGGTATTTGATCTTTGATTCACCTTGTGTTTATGCTAGAGAAGTGTAGGGAAGGTTCTAGAGCCTTCAAGACTTGTGAGGAGAGTGAAATCTGAAAAATAAGGGCAAGGGTCATTTATTTATAACTGGAATGGGAAAGTTCCAATGAAACGGTTCGACGAGCGGGTCGACGACCCGTTGACTGGCTTCGTTGACTCATGCCTGCAAATACCTGATTGTAGAAATGTAGGGACGGTACACATCGACCGTGACTGGCGTCTGCCGACTTTTCCTGGTTCAGTTCAGATTTCGCCGGTTCAATCCGTTCAACTGATAGTCCTATAAATTACCAAGAATACCTGCTGGTACATCTGTACACGGGGTAAGACGCTCTCTGCCTTAACTTTTTCCAACGAGCTCTCCTCTCTCTCGTCAAGCGTCTTTGGAATCTTAATTAGAATCATTAAGCATCCCTTCTTACTTGTAGGGATACCATAAACACCTTATCTTGCGTTAGTCTGTCTACCTCACAGCAACCTGAAATTTTAAGGTGTAACAAGTGGTATATGGACACCATGGGTCCCTTGCAAGTCATGACTAACTGGGGAAAACAATACCATTTAGCATGTGTATACACGGTTGAGATACTTTTATTATTATTGCATTGCATTGGGCTCATGACTAAATGGGGAAAACAATACCATGTAGCATATGTGTACATTGCATCGGGCTCATGGCTATTTTGGCAAACATTACCATTTATCATGTGTGTACGGATATGTGATAGAGTTGAGATAATTCGTGAGTTACGGCTGTGTTGGTGATTACTTGACTTGAGTTACTTTTATTGATTGCTGTTTATGTGGGCTTATCTTATTTCAGTGTTGGATGACTCTTGGTGATATTTTCATATGGTTATGTGTTGTTGTGCTTATCTGTCTATTCTATTGATTTTATGATTTTATGCATGATACTAATCTTAGTCGGCCTATGATATTTAACGGTACATAGTGTTTGTATTGATACTACATTGCTGCATTCTTTTGAGTGCAGATTGTGATGTAGAGACATCTATCAGACCTCATATTTAGCTTGAGGCTAGTGCTGATAAGTTCCCGAACATTAGACAGGGGAACATGAGTGTTTGGGAGTATAGTCTTTATTTTAATTCATTGGCTAGGTATGCTCCAGCTATGGTAGCTGACATGGGAGATCGTGTTTACCGATTTGTGAGTGGATTGGGATCACATTTGATTAATGACTTCTTGTCGGCCTCACTTTAGATAGCTATGGATATTTCTCACATTCAGGCACATGTTTAGAATCTTAAGGAGCGTCAGCAGCAGCGGAGGGTCGAACGTGACCATGACAGGGGTTATAGTAAGATAGCTAGATCTTCCGGTGCTGTTAGTGAGTTCAGAGGGGGTCAGAGGAGGCAATATTCTAGACACGCAGGCCATTCAGCGATTAGTGCATCTTCACGATTTGTAGGTCAGAGATTTGATCGATCTATTTATTAAGGACAAGGTTAGGGTTTGAGAGCCTCAGGATCTCAGTATTGAGCTAATTCAAGCCAGATGAGGCCACCTTTACTGGACAGTGCTTCTTAGGTTCAGATGCTTGTTATGCCTGCGGTCAGTCAGGTCCTATTATGCGTGAGTGTCCATTGAGGGGTGGTAGAGGTGTAGTTCAGCCTACCGGATCAGCAGCTGGTTCGTCATCATCTGTACACCCTTCGAGGCAAGGCTCTTAGACATCAACAGGTCGTGGTAGAGATATAGGGGGAGTATCCAGCTCAAGCGGTCCTCAAAACCACATTTATGCATTGGCTGATCGACAGGATCTCGCGACTTCGCCTGATGTGGTTACATGTATTAGTGTCTTCTTATGATGTATACGCAATGATTGATCCATGTTCTACATTGTCGTATGTTACTCCTTATATTGCTGGTCGGTTGGGGTGAAACCTGAGTCAATTAAACCTTTTGAGGTGTCTACACCCGTTGGTGACGATGATAGCTAGACATGTATATAGAAATTGTATGGTTATAATCTGTGATCGATATACTATGGCAGATCTAATTGAGTTAGATATAAGAGATTTTGATATTATTATGGGAATGGACTGGTTAACTTCTTATTACGCTAATGTTGATTGTAGAACGAAGATGGTTCGATTTCAATTTCTAGGAGAACCAGTTCTAGAGTGGAAGGGTAATACAGCACCTCCGAGAGGTAGGTTTATTTCCTATCTCAAAGCAAAGAAGATGATTGCCAAAGTTTGTATTTATCATTTAGTCCAGGTTCAGGATACAGAAGCAAAGCCATCAACTCTTCAGTCTGTTCCAGTAGTTAATGAGTTTCCAAATGTATTTCCGGATGAGTTTCCAGGTCTTCCACCAGAGCGAGAGATCGATTTTACCATTGATGTATTACCAGATACTCGACCGATATTCATTCTTCCTTATAGAATGACGCTTACTGAGTTGAAGAGAATTGAAGGAGCAGCTGAAGGACATGCTTGAAAAAGGCGTTATCAGGCCTAGTACATTATCATGGGGAGCACCAGTGTTATTTGTGAGGAAGAAAGACGGATCCTTATAGATATGTACTGATTATAGGCAGTTGAATAAGGTGACAGTAAAGAACAAGTATCCGCTTCCGAGGATTGATAATTTATTTGATCCGTTGTAGGATGCTAAATAGTTTTTAAAGATAGACTTAAGATCAGGATATCATCAGGTGAGAGTTAGAGAGAAAGATATTCCAAAGACAGCTTTCAGAACCAGATATGGTCATTTCGAGTTTCGTGTAATGTCGTTTGGGTTGATTAATGCACCGGCGGTATTTATAGATTTGATGAATCGCGTATCCAGACCCTTCCTAGATTTGTTCATGATTATGTTTATTGATGATATTCTGGTATACTCTCGATCAGAAGCAGAGCACGCAGATCATTTACGTGTTGTCCTTAAAGTTCTTCAAGCTCGGGAGCTATATGCAAAGTTCTCCAAGTGTCAGTTTTGGTTGAACTCTATGACTTTTTTGGGGCATATTATTTCAGCTGATGGTATTCGGTTGGATACGCAGAAGATTGAAGCCGTAAAGACTTGGCTGAGACCTACAACACCCACGGAGGTTTGTAGTTTTCTTGGTTTGGGAGGTATTACAGGAGATTTGCAGAGGTTTTTTTTCTATTTCTGCACTATTGACGAAGTTGACTCAGAAGGTCACTAAGTTCCAGTGAACAGACGCTTGTGAGTGAAGTTTCCAAACATTGAAGGATAAATTGATTTTGGCATTAGTCTTGACACTTCTAGAAGGATCTGAGGGTTATGTTATTTATTGTGACGCTTCGGGTGTCGGACTGGGTTGTGTACTGATGCAGTACGGTAAGGTTATTGCTTATGCTTCGAGGCAGTTGAAGAAACATGAGAAGAACTACCCGACCCATGACCTAGAGTTAGTCGTGGCGATCTATGAATTGAAGATGTGGAGGTATTATTTGTTTGGTGTTCATGTGGATATCTATACGGGCCATAAGAGCCTTCAGTATATCTTCAACCAGAAAGAGTTGAATTTGAGGCAGAGGCGATGGTTGGAGTTATCGGTTGTCAGAAGATTATGATGTTAGTATCTTGTACCATCCCAGAAAGGTGAATGTAGTAGCCGATGCCCTAAGCCGTAGGTCCATGGGAAATTTATCTTATGTTCAGCTAGAGAAAAAAGAGTTAGCTCGTGAGCTTCAGTAGTTAGCTAGCCTAGGAGTTCGATTATGGGACTCGGGTGATACAAGAATCACTATTCAGGATGTGGCAGTCCCATCTTTAGTGACTGAGGTGAATAAGCGCCAGCACGAAGATCATATGTAAGTCCATTATAGAGATACATCTCCTCAGAAGAAAAAGTCACCATTCGAGGTTTCTGCAGGCGGAGTTCTTAAATATCGAGGCAGACTGTGTGTTCCTGATGTTCTAGGATTACGTCGTTAGATTATGTGAAAAACTGATTATTCCCGTTATTCTATTCATCCGGGGACGACTGTAATGACCTGCTTGGTCGTTATGTGGGTTTTGACCATTCTACCCTTGCTAGTACTTTCCCGAGGTTAGAAATGAGCGGACATAAATAATTTGGTCATGTTGTATGTTGTGTTTTGTGACTTATAAGTGATTCTGTGATGTGTTTTAACTTGGTTTGTTGTCGGCTTGTATTCATTGGGCCTTAGAATAATTTTGAGAGACTAATTATAAAAAGTGATGAAATTTCATGTTCCTTTGGTCAAAAAGGCCTCGCTGCTGTCACGACCCAACCAGTGGGCCATGACTGATACCTATAGCTGACTACCGAGCACCACTCATCATGCTATCTATCATACCCAACCTGGACATGCATCTTTCTCAACACAAGACTTATCATGAAACAATCTCTAAATATCTCCCAAAACATGTGTAAGTGCATAAGCCCACGAGGCTACCAAAAATGATGTACAAGATATATAATGAAGAGGTCACATGGCATCTACAACCCACACGTAAGTATCTACGAGCCTCTAACTGGAATACTGCAACCATAAGAACGGGACAGGACCCCGCCATGCCACAATATGTACACAAAAGAATATACCAAGAAGCAGCGACTCCAGAGTAGTGGAGTGCTCCTACAAATCTGCTGAGTGAGCTCCTAAGCGTCTGCGCCGTCTCCCTGTCTACCTGTGGGCATGAACATAATGTCCATAAAAGAAAGGACATCAGTACGAACAACGTACTGAGTATGCAAGGCATGTACAATAACATAATAGAGAAATAAAAGCACATGAGATGAAGAGATAACCTGCAACTGATTGCCTCGTAAGGCGGAATCATGCATGCTAACAAGAGAAAAACATCATATCATGTATACATAAATATAAACTGCCCGACTATATAAGTACGTTTTGATCATCATTAGCCCGCGTAGGGGCCTCCCACGTCCGGGCCTCCCGCGTCGCGGCCTCCCACTTCCGGGAGTGGTGTCTGCCCATGCCATATAGACATGGTGTAATCATCATAGCTGCCCAATATGCCCATCGTAGTGGTGACTGCCCGGCCATATAGGCGCGGTGTAATCATACGTATACATAACATAATGCGCATGAGAGCTCAAGAAAAGCTATAACTCTATCGGAGTGACGTAAGGTCGGTAACCTCCGATTATGTTATGGAATATTCATAATCGCTATGCCTCACCTTGAAAGAACTAATATCATGAGGTGAGGTAACAACAAGAAATAACATCAATGAAATCATGAAGATGAAAATATCGAGCTCATCATAGCATCATTATCATGGAACATATCTCATCTCTATTTCATAAGAAGCTCTTAAGGATATTTAACTTTCATCTTTTGGGGTGTAAGAAGGTCACGGAAGAATAAAAAGGAATCATAATATAGAAGTCATGCCTTTGAAAGAAGGGGACTAGCCTTACATACCTTTACGTATCCTTAACGACTAAGCGCTCTCCTTCCAAGCTCACAACTCTACATTCAAGATGATTCGCACCAAGATTAGGTCATTAGAAAACATGCTTAAGTCTAAACTAAAACGACTAAGAGCTACGAAAAATTGGGCAGCATTTCCTTCATTTCAACAACTTCCTCCATATAATATAACAACTCCCAAACATCAATAGCGACGCTCATAATATCATAAACAATAAATTTCTTCAAATAAAACACCATTCAATTCTCAAAACACCCTTTCAAGGTCATCCATAACCATGGCTATAATACAACATCATATTCATTCTTCATATAATGCTCCCTCAACGTCATTAGCATTATTCATAACTATATTATACTCATTTCATACTAAGAATCATGACTCAAATGAACTTACCATTCAAAATACCATTATTTCCACAGTTGAGCTCATATTCTACGTTCTTCTCTAATCCGAGTCTTTCAACCACTCAATACCTCTAATAATATGAAATAAGTGTAAAACTCACCTTTGATTATGTAGGAATGATCTTTGGATGAAGATACTCCACTTGAGAAGAACCCCAACTTCAATTCCAAAGGGAATCTTGGTTTCCACAAACCCTAGTGATCTTCTCCACACTTGATTCTCTTGGTTCTTGATGATAAATCTTTGATTTCTCTTGGATATGTGTTCATATGGTATATGGAATATTCTAGACGTTTCAAGAGTGATGGCGAAGGTGGAAAATGAGAAATTAGAACTTGGGTCATCTATTTATACTTGAAAATTAAAGCTGCCCGTCGAGATTATACGGACACTTATACGGTCCGTATAAGTGACCGTATAATACTTCCAGTGATGACCCTTCATTGTGATTGTTATATGGACCATTATACAGACCGTATAAAGTTATATGGACCATATAATTGGTCGTATAACTCACCCTCTTCTGAAATTGTTCTTGTTGATTCATTTAATCTCCAATCCTTATGGAACCTTCTTAACACTTTTTTAGTACTTCATTAACCATCAAATAATCCCTATAACTTCTTTCAGAGATATTACTAAATAATCATCAACTCGATAGCTTGCGAAACCTTCCCAAAACACGACTTATACTCCACTTTCTTCAACCAACTTCCTTCTCTCGCCTCAAATGTCTTTGGAATCTTAATTAGAATCATTAAGTATCCCTTCTTATTTGTAAGTACATCATTTACATCTTAACTCGCGTTAGTCTATTTACCGCACAACGACATGAAATTTTTCGAGGTGTAACACTCTCCCCCCTTAAGAACATTCGTCCTCGAATGTTAAGTTCTCAGGAATTCTACAAAAATTTTGCTAGAGTTTCCCCTGTAATATAGCACTACCATCCTATCACAGCAACCCAAAATAACATCGCCTCACAGGGCTACACAACAACAACAAGAAAACATGGCCACACACGACCAAAAGCATAAAAAAAACATTACATACCTTATGACAATGGCGTCTCCTCTTGAACTGTTATACCTCGCGGTTTGTACATTTGAATATTTCGAGTTAATGGCGGGAAGTTGAGGACGAGGTTATATTTTTTGGGTTGGTTGAATGCGCAAGTCGCTTATAATATTATTGGCATGGAGTACGAAGGGTACATTTGGAATAAGGAAAAAAATTAGAAGTTAAGAGTTGGAGGAAATATTTCATGAAATAGCCAAGGATGGCCAAGTGGCCGTGGGTCCCACCCATGGTCGGCCAATTATCTCAAGCCATGAAGAGGTACATGTGGTCACCTTGTATTTGTAGGGACTAAATGTGCATGAAAACAAAGATGACAAGGCAAGAAAGATAACTTTTCATCTTTTGTGACTTAAAGGAAAAATTCAAGAAGTTTGAAGAAACTTGGAGGGAAAGAAAGAAAAAGAAAAATCTAGAAAATTGGAGAAAAAAATGGGGAGGTGTCCGGCCATGTGCCTATATAATTATATATATATATATATATATATATATATATATGTGTGATAATAACACAAGGCACAATTTATCATTTCCACTTTAGAAATTTCAAGAAACATGAAGAAGAAAGAAGAGAGAGCCACGGCCAACAAGGGGCTGGCCGAACCAGCCCCATGGGGATTGATCATGAGAAATTTGTTTCTTCTTTCTTTCATACTAATTGGAAGGCCCTCGTTAACGTGGAGTGGTTGTTGGAACAAGAAAACCATCCGTTCTTGCAAATGGAGTCTTGGCCGAGAAGGAGAATTGAAGGGAAAAGGTAAGGTTCTATCCTTTCTTGCATGTGTTATGGGCGTGTGAGTGTGTTGTGATGTGTTGAAATGGATGAAGTTCATAAAGATATGGTGTGTGTGTGCTTGGCCGAAAATATGTAGTATGGTATAGAAGTGTAGAACTAATTTTATTTAGTGTTTGGTTGATGTTGTTGTGAATGGTTTGTGCATGTTTGGCATGTAGGAATGAATGAACTTCATGGAATTATGTATGTTGAATCTTAGCCGTGTAGGGGCTGTTTTCGGTGGAACGTGATGAATTAATTCTATGTAGTATTTTGGTTGTTGTTTGTTGTGGATTATGTGATGAAAATGAAGGTTTGATGACTCAAATGGGAGTGGTCATTGTGTGGGCTGATTTAAGAGTTAAGGTGATCTTAATGTAGTTTCTTGAATTTGTGAGAAATAATGTTGTAAATGTATGGAATTGTTGATATAGTTTATGAGTTTGAAAGAAATAAATGTATTGTTGGAGTTCTTATGGCATTTGGAAGACTTGGATTGAAATTGGAAGTTGTTAGTATGGTTGTGCCATTATGATTGATAGTTTGGTAGGGTTGAATTCCGGATTGTTGTTGATGAGAATGGGCCAAGATGATTTTTGGGAACGATGTATTTACGGGGGAAGTCTGCCGAAATTTCGGTAGCCAAGTGTCATTTTAAGAATCAATTTTAAATGCACTAATCAATGTTTGATAAACATGACCAAATTGTAGATTTTGGCGGATTTGCAACCTGAATTTGGAGTAGCGGAAGAAGCGGAAAAAGGTATGTAAGGCTTCACTTTTCTTTCTTGGCATGTCTTAGACGTAATAGGTTTGGACACGGGCCTCGGGGATAATTCCTCTCCTAGAAATCCGAGATTGAAACTAACTACTATTCATTCAGTAGAATTGAATTAGAACATGCGTGAAATGTCGGAAAAACTTCCTAAACATCCAGAACTTACACAAATAGGACCCGATTACCTTAAGATCCTCACAAGTGACGCCATAAATCGTAATATACGTAAATTTGATACGCCGCCTCATTTGACCCGTGGTGGGCCCATTGTTCCGGATTTTCCTTATTGTACCATTTGACTTATCTTGAAGCGAACCGATGGAAACTTTTGATCCTTATACCATCATCAAATGACAAGTACCATAACTATGCTAACGAGGATATTCTTATGATGGCTATGAACATGTTTTACAATGACATGGATGATGTCAAGGAAGAAAATGTTTACGTGATAACTATGTCCATGATGATTCTATGATTAAGGGTTCCAAGTCTATGATTCCAGTGACGAGATGAGAACGTTAAGCTATTTCTTGAATTTTCAACTCTACTCATGAATAATGTTTTCCTTTAAAGACTCCAAGTATATGAAACGATGCCCTATGATCCTATTTTATATTTTCTCATGATATTACTCTCACTAATAGTCTCGCCTTATATTAACCATTCCTTCAAGGTGAGACAAGCGCCCATAGTTATTCTATAATATAATCGGAGGTTCCCGACCTTACGTCACTCCGATGGATACATGATTTTCTTGGGCTCTCCTGCATGCTTATATAACATATGGATATGAAAAATGTATATGTACATGGGGTGGGGGGTAGGGATACATGGAAAATGGGAAGGGAACTATGTTTCATTGCCACACGGTCGGTGGTTTATCATCCCGGACGCGGGATGCCCGAACGCGGGATTTATGGGCGAGCCGGAGTATTTCGGCGCAATGTGGGCGAGCCGACGCTGTTCGGTGCTATGATACTATGATACACTATGACATGCTATGATACTATGATACACTACGACATGCTATGATACTATGATATACTATGATACACTATGATATGCTATAACATGATATGACACAATTCTATTTTCTATGTCTATGAAAAGAAATGTTCTCTTTTTCAAAAAAAAAAAAAACAAGCATGGTATTGGTATTCACGTATACGGGTTACCTCTTGATCTTATGATATGCTCTATATTTCCACACAGTTGATATTCATATGTTCATTTCTTACTATGTTACTATTCACGCCTTACATACTCGGTACACCGCTCGTCCGACCCCTCTTCTTCGGGCTGCGTTTCCCGCCGCGCGGTACACCCGGACGGATAGAAGCCGGGATAGAAGATGTTCCAGCGAAGTTGGCAATCTCCATTTGTTACGGAGTGTCGCGAGTCGGCGTGCTATGCCATGATGTCTTGTTTGAAGTTAGAGACTTTGCGGAGCAGTCGTGGGTATTGGGTTGTCATGTGTAAGCGGCTCCAACGGCCGATATGCTATCACGTTTCGTGTCACGAGTCTTTTAGGATGTTAGATTCTATTTATGGAAAAAAAATGTTCTATGTATTCACCTCTAACTGATTCATGAAGTCATATGCGTAGTAAGAGTTAGCGGGTTCGCTCGGCTCCGGATACGGGGTCGGGTGCCCATCACACCCTAGTAAGACCGGGGTGTGACATGAACCTCTTCTGGGGGTAACAAATTTGGATATTTGGACTTCATATCTTCTTTCGCTTCCCAAGTCATTTCCTCTCTATTATCGTTCCTCCACAAGACCTTAACTGAGGCTACCTCCTTGATTCTGAGTTTTCGCACTTGCCTATCTAGTATAGCAATGGGTACCTCTTCTGTTATATCCCGTATTTTGTACATTGGGATATTCGTATGGAAATAATGTGAAGGCTAAGGGAGCTAATTGAGGAAAGTTAACGACAAGGCCATTTTCCGACTTTGTCTTAAGGCATGAGTTACTTATGATTTTATTGGTATGGAATATTAAGGAAAATTTGGGGCCAAAAGTTAATTATAAAAAGTTGGCCATTCATGAAATTAAAAGGCCATATGGCCGTGTGGCACATGTGGGCCATGGGCCACATGTGTAAATTATATATGGTGATATAAGATGACAATTTAATCATCTTCATCATTTTACACACTTAGAAAATTCAAGAAGCATGGAGAAAGAGAGAGAGAGACCATTCGGCCATTTTTAAGCTATGGCCGAAAATGGTGCAATGTTTATTTTTAATTTTTTATCAAGAAAAATTATTCTCTTCTAGCTTTTCTACTAATTGGAAGGTCCTCTTTAACGTGGAAGGGTTGTTGGAGCAAGCAAAACATCCGTACATATTATATATATCTTGCCATTTCGCATCCTAGCAAGAGTGGAGAAGATGGATGGAAAAAAGGTGAGGTTTAATCTTCTTTACATGTTTTATAGGTGTTTGTGCAAGAATAATGTTGTGATATGTAGAAATGAATGAAACTGAATGAAATTATGTGTGTGTGAAAGTTGAGCCGTGGGTGTGGGTTTGGCCGTGCATGTGTGTGTGTTGAATAGGAGTGAAGAACTAATTTCATTTAGTATATTTTGGTTGTTGTGTTGTGGATTATGTGATGAAAATGAAAGTATTAGGTGCTATACACAAGTATTTGAAGTTGGGACCGTTTGGGAGTTAAGGTAGAAGTTAGTATATTGATATAATATGGTTTCTTGCCTTTACATGAATGATATTGTAATATGTGGTTGTTGATATAGTTTATGAATTTGGAAGAAAGAAATGTGTTGTTTTTTTCTTGAACTTGGAAGGTTTCGCTCGAATTTGCCGAGTAGCGTAAGATGCATTGTGTTGGATGGGCTGATTTGGATACTTTGTGGATTGTTGGAAGCATTCTTGAATCTTGTTTGAATGATCTCGGATTAGTATTTGAATATGTGAGCGTCGATGTTGACTTGAATGTATGTAGTTAAATGGAAGGTAAATTGAATGTCATCGAATTATGTAGAAAAGAGTTATTAATGTTAGAATGTGTTTGAAATTGATTATTGATATTGTTAATACGTGTGTGTTGTTGGTATTGTTGTTGAATATTTGGCCAACTAATATATTATATATTTGTGGGATGTTGTGTTTATAGGGGAAATCCGGGAAATTTACTTGTGGTAAATAAAGTGATAGCTTTATGAATGAATTAGATTCCTAAGTGCTTACGACTAATGTTTGGCGTCTAACGACGATGTTGTAGATTTTGAGAATGGCTGAGGCTTAAGTTGTAGAAATAGCTTAGAAAGCGGACAAGGTATGTAAACTTACTCTTTCCTTCTTTTGGCATGTCTTAGACGGAAGTAAGGTATGACTTAACTTAAAAAAAAAAAAAAATTTGTGCCTTGGGGTAACTCCATTCTTAAGTTCCGAGCATGTTTATGAGTCATATTTGCTTCTTGATGTTGGCTTCCTTAATATGGTCAAGCTATGGTCTTTATGTCTTTGATATGGATGTGATTTAAAATGTTGTATAAACGGTTTTTTCCTAAAGGATCCTATGTCTAAAAATGTCCGTAACTTTCATAGTTTTTCTTGAACGACTGCATTGTGTGTTGGAATTGCTTTGATATGCTCGTAAGTGATTCTATAACGTCTAATGACTTTAACTTTCATAGGCGGGCCGGATTGGTTTGATGCATATCCGTGGTCCCCGAGATTTTCCTTTGTCCTAAGTGCTTCCTAGTGACTTTGTTTTGAAAAAACTTAATATGACTTCCGTTTTAACTCTCGAGTAACTCCGTCGGCTACTTACTTATCTATCGAGTCCGTAATGATGATTTATGTGCATATGGTTTTCACTACTCTTTCATGCTCGTGCATGCCTCAATGCATCTTTCACCGAGTCCGGGTCGGGTACGTATAGGACTTTGTTTGAAAAAAACTTAATATGACGTTTTAATCTCGTGCACACTCTATGCATTATTCACCGAGTCTCTCACTAGAGGCCGGGTACGGTATATGTATGTATATATATATATATATATATATATATATATATATATATATATGATATGATGATATGATGATGTGATGATGTGGGGATGGCGGCCAGGATGGCATATGATGATTCTATTCACCGAGTCCCTCACTAGAGGGTTGGGTACGGTATATATATAAATATGATGACATGATGCATATGATGACATGATGATATGATTTTACTCACCGAGTCCCTCACTAGAGGGCGGGTATGCGTATATATATGTACGATGATATGATGACATGATTATGATATGATTTTACTCACCGAGTCCCTCACTAGAGACGGGTACGGTATATATGTACGATGATATGATGATATGATATGATATGATTTTACTTACCGACATATGTATATGCATGATAAGTGTTTCAAAGGCAAGCTTTGGTTATCGGTTATTATACTCGTTCTCGTAACCCCTATTTCGATTATGATCTTTCATGTCTTTCATGCTTTACATGCTCAGTACATATTCCGTACTGACCCTCTTTCTTCGGGGGCTGTGTTTCATGCCACGCAGGTACACCCAGATGAGTAGAAGATATTAGTAGAAGATGTCCAGCTGGATTGGCGAGCTCCCCTTCCTCCCGGAGCGGCTAGCAGGAGTCGAGTGCTTATGTTATGATATACGGAGTTATGTTAGAGACTTTGCGGACGATTGTCGTGTATATAAGATGTCGTTTTTGTAAGAGGCTATGTAAGCCAATGTATCAATATGCATTATGTTACGAACTTCATATGTTTACGAATTCATACGGTACTAGTTTTATTTGATTTGATAAAGATGAAAGGCATGTTTGTTTTCGAAAAATTTTCATTATGTACTTATGTCATGTTTTGCGGGCCCGATGATAGTTATGAGTATCACGAGTGTCAGCGTGTTCGCTCGGCCCTAAGTAAGGGTCGGGTGCCGATCACACCCTATCAGGTTAGGGTGTGACAAATTGGTATCAGAGCAGTTCGTCCTAGGGGTTGTACGCAAAGTCGTGTCGATGGAGTCCCGTTTATGGTGTGAAGCGCGCCACATTTATAAACGAGGCTACGGGGCATCTAGGGTGGTTACTCTTCTTTCGCATCTTAGATCGTGCCATAGAGCCAAGTCACGAAATGAGATTCCGGTACTAACTTTTGATTTCGGCAGAGGAATGGCAGAAGCGGAAAAAGGTGACTAGCGATATTGGAAATCACAAAGCACGCAGGGAAGCAAAGGTATGAAAGTTATATGTCGGGCAAGTTATTGAAGTACGATTGAGATACAAGTTGAAGATTAAAAGGGAAAGTAAACAAGAAAGTATAACGAGTCTTTGTTTGAGTTGGGCATACGAGGTATGTTCATTATTTTTGTCTTGTTGATGATATTGGGAGCCCTGTGTGTTCGTGATATGATATGATATGTATATATGTATGTTGGCCTGTGAGGTATTGTTGGTATTTCTGCGTGCGAGTTTGAGATAGTAAAAATACGAGGAAACTCGTCAAAATTTTCCCAAAAATAAAAAGGGAATGAGATATAAGTTTGTAATATGTCCTGAAAGGTCGTGCCAATAGCAATGATAAGATTTGACTAAGCTACGAGTACGGTCGACACCGAGAAAGAAGTTAATTATTGAATTGGGGATATCGATATGGTAAAAAGAATTGGGAAAGGGCTTGTAATCCTAAGAGATGATTTAGAAAAGGGCCAGTAAATCTTGATGGAATGTTATTTAAGGTACCGACTGAATTGATAAGCAAGGATGAATTATCACGAGCTTATAGTAAAAGAAGTAATAGTATGATTAAGACAAGAGTACGGAGGAAAAGAATTGCGAAGGATATGAATGTATTGATAAGACAGCTTGTGAAATATTAAGGATAAAGTCGATAAGAAAGGGGTAACGGGTTAAGAAGTGTTACATTATAGGATTGATTATGAATAAGATATAATGCGAATATAATAAGGATTGTTATGAAAATGAGTAAATCCTAGTGAGAAGGTGGCCAAAGCTATGATATGACCTAGGTAGCTAGAATATAAAGGAAAGTGTGAAACGGAAAAGCGAGCTATAGAACGAATAAGGGAGGCTTATCAAGTTCGGTAGGGAAAGTTTGGAATAAGGGTTATATAATAACGGAAATGATAGCGAGTGTAAGGAAAGAAAGGGTAATTGGAAAGAGGAAATAGGAAGAAAGCGAGATAGCGACGTAGTAAGAGACCATGACATGTGTGCCAAAGATACGAGTACCATAAGTAACGGGAATGTGAAAGACTCAGTTATGGGAAGGATGAGGAACGAGGAAAAATGAGAGCAGAAATCCAAAGGCCGATAATCAAGTATTTATAAGTAACGACGATCGAGGTGTGTTCATCACCATTGGGAATTTGGAAGTTTGGGACGAAAAGTAATCATATCCACAGGTGAAAAGCGAATACTGAGGACCAAACGAGGGCTAAAATAGTAATTGTGTTATGAGAGCGTGTTGAAATCCGTAAAGGCTTCAACTTACTCCAGATTATGTGCTGAGGGTCATGCGATGAGGTGGATGCGATCATATTAGCATTAAAGCATCGTATCCTATCAGAGTTCCAAAGTTAAGCGTCTTTGGGGTGAGAGCAATTTTAGGATGGGTGACCCCCTGGGAAGTTCTCTAAAAGTCTTACAAATTCAGACGTAAGAAGAAAATGAGAAACTGGAGCAGTCTAAGGAAAATTTGAGTTTGCGGAGTGGGCAGAAACCTTAAGAGGTCAGGTAGCACGGGACGGATTAGACCGGTAAAGAGAAAGAAGGCGCACTACAGCTCTGGAATTAGGGTGGGTTGGAATAGCAGTTGGAAGTATTTTGTAAACGAGATAGTAATAATTATATGTGTATGTATGTCTACGATATTCCATACATGACTACATCCGCGGATATGTGTATTCTGGCAACCAATGTGCCGGTATATGGAAGGCATTAACCAGACAAGGTAACGAAGTTCAAGTGAAAAGAAAAAAATAAATGGCACGAATGTCATAAGGCAAACTGATGCTGTTTTCACTACAGGTTAAGTTCGGGACCTAAGCATACGTGACAAGTATCCATTGGAACCAAGGGCCACCTAAGCATACGTGACAAGTATCCATTGGAAGCACATCACACCAAAGCTCCTCTTGGTACTCACCAAGTGAAATGAATACCCTCGCTCTCTATCAACCCAATACCCTCCTCGTCATAATAAGGATTTCGCCTATTCACACAAGGTAGCCTTAACTCTTCAATCGCACGAGGGGTGATGAAATTGGTGTAACAATCGTCATCAAGCACAAGGGTTCCCTCTTTGCCACAAAGTTTTACCTTGATCTCCATGAATCGCCTCTTTGGAACCACCGCTTCCTTTGCATAGGATGACTCCAACTAAGTACTACATTCCCATGCCTCTTTCTTCGGATAGTAAGCACTCGGGTCGTCTTCATCTTCATGATGTATAGCACAAGAATTTTCAGCTTCATTATCTTCACCATACGAATCATAACAAGGGTCTTCATCCCCATCTTCCTCATGAGACATATGAGAACCACTCTCATCATATTCTCCGTCAAAATAGTAATTCTCTCCTTGAACTTCCTCATGATCACTATTTCCTATATGACTCTCATATTCCCCATCGTCACACCCTTGATAGCTTCTATAGTCCTTCCCTTGTAACTACAACTATCATCGTCATAACTATCATAATCGCCACCGCATGAATCGGAATCCATGGAGAAGTACCTGCAAAGAACACTTAGCAAACACGTTAGTAGTAAAGAAACCTCACCACACTCGTGTTTACACTCATTTGTGCTTGGCTAGCACCACTCAAATGAACTCACACACTCTTGCCTTTTACCACTCAAATGGATTGGCCGATGTTGATTCTCGATTGGATTCGGTTGCTTGCAAGGTGCACAATTGCTACTTGAGGTTGGAATGGATTCTTGTTAGACTCGAAGAAAGACGAACGACTCAATTCAATCTAACGGACTTGAACCAAGAAATTAACAACGAAGCAAAAACAAAGAAAAGCATGAAAGAAATGGCACGAAAGAAATGCGAACACAAGAACTAGCAAACACAAGTAGGAACAACTACTAATTGTTTACTAGTTGAGAGACACAAGAAAATGGAATGCAAAAATCGGGAAAATAATTAAAATTTTGGCCCGGGTAGGTGATAACTTGAAAACACAGCCGTGAAGCCCCAATTGATCTAAGGTATCAATTTGAAATAACCGATTTTTTTTTTTTTGTTCCCTACCAAAGGATTAGGGACAAAATCCAACAAGCAATCCCAAAAAAAATTTTGGAATTGAAAAGAATTAAGAACGAATCACACGATCGAAATTGATGAAATTGGACTTACGACCGGGTAGTGGTGTTTCACGGTCCGTATAAGTTTCCACGGGTCGTATAAGTGGTCGTGTAACAAGGCTAACTTGAAAGGCGAATGTTGGTTTTAGGGCCAAGTTTCATGAGCGCTCAAAGTTGACTTTCACGGACCATATAATGTTTCACGGTCCGTGGAACCCATCCGTATCTTAGGACCAAAATTGGGCGTAAACTGGTCCAAATAGCTCGCCTTTCACGGACCTAAATTTGAGTTTCACGGGACCGTATAATATTTTATGGTCCGTGGAACTCGTCCATATAATATGATCTCGGAAAAACTTCAGAGTTGGCTCGGGATTTGTGCACGAAAATTTCTTAGATTTGCTGACTCTTATGGCCCCACACCAACCTAGTATTTTCCTTTTTGGGGTAGAAAACAACTTTTCACAACTTTGGGAAATATATTTTGGATTAAACTCACCCTTTGGTCTTCTTCCCTATGAAGATATGAAGATGCTCAAGAACATGAAGAACAATTCAAAATTTCAACTACCTTCAAATCAACTTGTTTTTCCTTCAAATTTCATATCCAAGCTCCCTTTGATATGGAGAACAAAGTCCACTAATCAATTAACCCCAATTTCAACTCAATCACAATACCCACTTTTTGAATTTTTCAAAGCTTCAAAGCTCAACAATGGTGAATGACTCAATATGACGCCAAATAACTTGAAACTTAAGATCTAGAATCAAATAACACTAGGGAACTTAAATCTAGTGTCAAAAACAACAAACCCTAGGCTAGATTTGATAGAACAAATCTAATCCAAGCTCTGATACCAATTGATACAATAACGGAAACGCGGAAACGAGAAATTAAGAAGATAAACAAAAGGAAAAGAAAGATAGATAGATTGACACAAAAATAGGCACAATTAGGCAACTAAGGTTCTTCAATGACCAAACACTCTAGATAGCACCAACCTCTTACGATAACCTCAAGAGAATTGAATTCTGACAACCAATCCTCTCAACAATCAATAATCAACAGAGCCTACCAAAGGCCTCTCACAAGTTCTCTCTCTAGAGATAACCCTAAAAACACTCAAAATATTCATAATTCATCAAATAGTCCCTCAATGAAATGAAAGACAAGCTATATATACAAGCTAAGTAAAGAAGACTAAAAGGCAATTACAATGCTACCCTTAATGAAGTAAGGGCCTTGTTTGGCTAGTCTTCTTAGTGTAGTCTTCAATTCAAGGATATTGGCCTTCCAATGCCAAACACGTCCCTCCTTGCATAGATGACCCTCTAATCAACCTTGCATGCATGGCCTTCTTTGCAATCATAACCCTCTTACAAGAAAGTAGCCACTTGCACATATAGCCCTTTGCGCAAGTAGCCATCTTCGACCTTGAATCACCCGAGCTTGCAATTGTAGCCACTTTAGAGGCAAGCCTTGGGACTTGGACTCTTAAAGCCTTCCATCCAAGCTATCTCCCATATCTTGAAGGCCATCCTATGTGGACCTCCCATGATCTTCAAAGACTCCATTTTCATGAAGCTCGATGGAATTGGTCTTGTATCAGTATGTTAACGAGAAATTTCTGAGGTGTAACATTCTTCTCCCCTTTTGGAACATTCGTCCTCGAATGTTAAGCATTCGGGAATTCTACGAAAATTTCGCCAGAGTTTCTCCTGTAATATGGCACTACCATCCTATCACAACAACCCATAATAACATTTCCTCGCGAGTCGCAACACGATATAGCAATATAAGTTGGCCACACACGGCCCATATGCATAAGAAAAGAAAACATACATACCTCATAATCTCGATGTTTCGTGGATCTCTCGGGGATGAAATAGGTGCGGGTACTTGGTTTCATATTCTCTTCCGCTTCCCAAGTCATTTCTTCTCGTTATTAATTCTCCATAAGACTTTGCCGAAGCCATTTATTTATTTCTAAGTCTCACTTGCCCCATCCAATATGGCAATGGGTACTTCTTCATAAGTCGGCCTTTCCGTCACTTGAACATCATCTATCGGAACAATCCTCATAGGATCTCCAACACACTTGCGAGCATTGAGACATAGAAAAGCTGGATGAAGTCGATTCAAGTTGAAGGCAAATTCAATTCATAAGCTACTTGACCCACCTTGCGGATAATCTTATAGGGTCCAATGTATCGAGGACTCAATTTCCCTTTCTTGCCAAATCTCATCACACCTTTCATTGGCGACACCTTCAAAAATACCCAGTCATCAACTTGAAATTCTAAGTCTCGGCGGCGGTTGTCCGTATAGGATTTTTGGCGACTTTGGGCTGTCAACAATCGATCTCGGGTCACCTTGACTTTTTCTACTGCTTGTTGAATCAGCTCAGGGCCTATTAGCTGTACTTGTCCTATTTCAAACCATCCAATTGGGGATCTACACCTCCTTCCATATAGAGCTTCATACGGAGCCATTTGGATACTGGAATGCTAGCTATTGTTGTATGCAAACTCAATTAGAGGTAAGTGGTCACCCCAACTACCACCGAAATCTAGTACACATACCTATAGCATATCTTTCAAGGTCTGGATGGTACGTTCAGCTTGCCCATCAGTTTGCGGATGAAATGCGTGTTGAGCTTTACTTGAGTACCCAAACCTTCTTGGGAGGATTTTCAGAACTTAGCTGTAAATTGTGCCCCTCTATCTGTGATAATGGATACCGGGATACCATGGAGTCGCACAATTTCCTTGAGAACAACCTTGTATAATCTTCTGTTGAGTATGTGGTTGACGAAGAAAATGAGCTGCTTTCGTCAATCTATCCACAATCACCCATATAGAATCATACTTGCTTCGGGAACGAGGTAAACCCACAATAAAATCCATAATGATCACTTCCCGTTTCCAAGTAGGGATTTCTATTGCTTGCAATAATCGGCTTTTGATGTTCGATTTTCACTTGCGGCAATTTGGACATTGGTACGGAATACGCTATGTCTTTCTTCGTTCCATCCCACCAATAAATTAACTTGAGATCATGGTACATCTTTGTCGCTCTGGATGAATAGAATACCGAGAGTAATGAGCTTCTTCTAGAATTCAACGATGTAATTCTGCAACATCCGAAACACATAGCCTGCCTCGGTATCTAAGAATTCCATCTATAGAAGTTTCAAATGGAGACTTCTCTTTTTCGTGAAATGTGTCTCTATAATGGCTCAACTGAGGATCTTCATATTGACGCTCTTTCACTTCCATATTCAAGGATGAAACTGTGGAATTATTAATACCAATTCCTGCACTACCTGAATCAATTAGACGTACTCCAAGATTAGCTAGTTGGTGGAGCTCATGATTAATTCTTTCTTCTCACGAGGAACTTCACATAGAGCCCATTGATCATCGGCTAAGCGCGTCGCCCTTGATTTGCCTTCCGGGGTGGTATAAAATACTCACACCCAGAATCATTCAATAATTCTAATTACGCCTGCAACGCGATTCAACTCATACATTTGAAAATGAATTGAAGACTCTTGTGGTACGTATAAATATCAACATGCACACCATACAAGTAATGTCTCCACATCTTTAATGTATGAATAGCTATGTCCAATTCGAGATCATGAGTTGGGTAGTTCTTTTCATGTTTCTGACTATCTCGAAGCATAAGCGATGACTTTACCGTGCTTTGCGTTGACGCGCATCCTAACCCAACACCGGAAGCATCACAATATACAACATAACCATCTGGCCCTTCTGTGAGTATTAAGACTGGAGCTGAAGTTAACCTATCTTTCAATTCCTGAAAGCTACGCTCACAAGCATCATTCCACTGAAATTTAGCTGAGTTCTGGTTTAGCTTCGTCAATGGGGCTGAAATAGAGGAAAATCCTCTTACGAACTTTCTATAGTAACCTGCCAATCCCAGAAAACTACGAACTTCTTTAGGCATCGTAGGCCTTGCCAAGTCTTCACGACTTCAATTTTACGAGTATCGACGCGAATGCCATCATACGGGAAATAACATGACCCAAAAAATGTCATAGAATTCAGCCAAAACTAGCACTTTGAAAATTTCACATACAATTCTCGAGTTCGAAGAATTCAAGAACAATACGTAAATGGTGCGTATGTTCGATTAAATCCCGAGAATATACCGTAGAAAATCATCAATGAATACAATCACTAACAGATCTAAAAGAGGCACATTACATTCATCAAATTCATAGAACTTGCCGGAGCATTAGTTAGCCGAATGACATCACTCGAAATTCATAATGGCCATATCTCGTTACGAAAATTTGTTTTGGGGATATCTTCTTCTTTAACTCTCACTTGATGATACCATGACCTTAAGTCTATCTTTGATAACCACTTGGCACCCTGTAATTGATCAAATAAGTCATCAATTCTCGGAAGCGGATACTTATTCGTTATCGTTACTTTATTCAGCTGCCTATAATCGATACACATCCACAAGGAACCATCTTTCTTCCTCACAAATAAATTTGGTGCTCCTCACGATGATGGTAGGTCTAATAAACCGCTTCTCAAGCAAATCCTTCAATTGTACCTTTAGCTCTCTCGATTAGGGGCCGTTCGGTAAGGAGGGATATAGAAATAGGCTTGGTATCCGGCAACACATCAATAGATAGAGAAATCAATTTCTCTTTCGGAGAAGGCACGGAAGTTCATCTGGAAATACATCCGAAAATTCATTCACTACGGAACGGATTAAAAGTTGGCGACTTTGTTTCGGTGTCATGAACTCGGACTAAGTGATAAATATAGCCCTTAGCTATCATCTTTCTTGCCTTAAGGTAGGAAATAAACCTACCCTTGGGAGATGCTTTGTTACCCTTCCATTCAAGCATGGGCTCTCCCGGAAATTGAAATCGAACTACCTTTATTCGGCAATCAACATTAGCATAGCATGAGGCCAACCAATGCATACCCCCATAATCACATCGAAATCTAACATTTCCAGCTCAACTAAATCCGCTTTAGTCTGGCGGTCGCATAGCACAATTACATAATTTTTGTACATTTGTCTAGCTATCACGGGATCAGCAACCGGAGTAGATACCTTAAAAGGTTTAATTGGCTCGAGTTTTACCCCAATACGACCAGCAACATACGGAGTAATATAAGATAGGATAGAACCCGGATCCATCAATGCATACACATCATGAGAAAATACGGATAATATACCTATAACCACATCTGGGGAGGACTCAAGATCCTGTCGTCCGGCTAAAGCATACATACGGGCCTGAGTGGCACCTGAAGTAGATGCTCCCCCTCTGCCTCTACCTCGACCTGCTGGGATCTAGGGAGCCTGCTCTACCGGGTGCACTGAAGAGGAACCAGCTATTGATCCTGTGGGCTGAACCCCACCTCTACTATACCTCGAGGGACAATCGTGCATCAAGAGCCCAGTCTGTCCACAAACATAGCAAGCATACGTGCACCACGGCGACATAGCCTCGAATGTAATTTTCTGCATCGACTACATCGTGGGCCCAGAAGTCTCTCTTTGACTATAATCACCCTAAGCGGGGACTGAGCTCTCGAACTTTGACCCCGTCACGAAGGAACGGAGCGGTCAAATCTCCTACCGCAAATCGTGGATGTTCACTAATCGCCGGCGGCACAGTGTCTAGGATATGGCGCATCCTCGATCCTCTATAATCACTACCGCCCCCAGGTACGCCTCTTGCTTTGCCCTATCAATATCACGATCACCCCTTTGTGGATGTTGTTATCCTTTCTAAATTACGGGCATGGGCTTGAATGCGAGAAATATCCATCCCATCTTACAATGAAGCCATCAAACAATCCTTAAATAAATGTGGCCCTAAGCCACTCACAAACCTGTGCACCCTATCTCCCATGTCGGCCACCATAGTCGGGGCATATCTAGCCAATGAATTAAAGGCGAAGGCTATACTCCCCGGACACTCATATTTCCTTGTTTCAAATTTAAGAATCTATCCGCTCTAGCTCGGCGGACCTCGGGTGGCAAATAGTGGAGGATGAAGGCATCTACAAATTCTTGCCAAACAGGAGGAGGTGAATTCTCTTTTCTTGATGATATCCAATTACTATACCATTATACAACCACGTCTTGGAGTCTATAAGATGCCAACTCCACGAATTCGGTTTCGGAGGCATGAATAATCTTCAATGTTCTTAACATTTCATCAATAAAACTTTACAGGTCTTTCATCTGACTTTTACCCAAAAACTCCGGAGGATTCAAACTCATAAAATCACGGGCTCTGTACTAACGGCCACGCCCGTCACTTGAACTCGAACCGCCGATGTGCACCGGCGGCACCAAGCGCGTCGATAGATGAATAGCCACGGTCCTTGTTGACCCGAAGTGGTAGCGGAGGAAGCTGGAGGCATAGGAGGTGGAGTCAAGCCCCTTCTTGTTCTTATATAATAGGCGGAGTAGAAGAGGCATTAGATGGAGCCTCATTATGTTATTCACCCTCTTCTACATTCATTGGTGGCTCTCTTTCTACACGCTTTTCATCATAATCTTGCCCTTACAGGCGGCCGTAACTTTTCCCTTTGGCGGTATTTCTGAAATCATAACACACTATTAGGGAGGAGAAAATCTTATACACGGCTCTATCGCACGATCTCATAAGAAGAAGAATGGTCATTTTTTCCTAAATGCCCTGTAGTCTCCTTCTTATTAGTGTGGCATGCAACACACCATAAACAAGACTACTAGACATGGCTCATAGACACTTCCTAGGGCCAAATACACTGCGATACCACTTTTTGTCACGACCCGACTAGGGGCCAGCGGAGTACCGAGGCTAACATTTGAGTATCGCTCATACCATTACCTATCGTACTCATCAAGCGTTCATTCATTAATCTTATACTCAAATCATAGGAAACCATTTTTCACTTCGAAACATAATTACCTTTATATTCATAAGCCCTTCGGCTATCAAAATAATATACATATGATAAGGACATCGTGAGATCATACTACCACACACATACGTATCGACGAGCCTCTACTAGAGTGCTGGACATAGGGACGGGATGGGACCCCGTCATGCCCAAAACATATATATACACAAAAGAATAAATCAATGGCACCTCCGGAATAATGGGGTGCTCTCAAAGTCTGCTAGTAGCTCTAACGAGTCTGGATTACCTCCCTGTCTACCTGTGGGCATGAACACCGCATCCAAAGAAAACGGACGTCAGTACGAACATTGTACTGAGTCTGTAAGGCATGAGTGAAATGAACATAATAGAGGAATCATAAGACATAAGAGAAAGATATAACCTGCTTAACCTTTAAGAGTGGATACGTTTCATACATATATCATATATAATCGTAGTACATGTATCATCATATCATATATATATCATCATCGTTATCCTGCGTCCGGGTAACCATCATACGCCGCCCACTAGTGGTGTCATGCCCTGTCACACCCTAATTTCCGATAGGGCATGATGGGCACCCGACCCTTACTTAGGACCGAGCGAACCCGCGACTCTCGGATACACAATCATGCGGGGCCCGCAAAACATGTCAAAATGCGTAAGGAAATTTTTTTCAGAAAACAAACATGCCTTTCATCTTTTTCAAATCAAATAAAATCTGCAATAGTATAAAATCTATAATATAAGGCACAACAGTACTTCGGCTTATATAGCCGCTTGCCAAACATATCGGCGAGCGTAATGCGTACAAACACACCGGCTTACATAGCCGCTTACAAAGCAGACCCGACATATCATACGCTCGACCTTGTCTGCAAAAGTCTCTATTAACATCTCGAGATACCATACAAGCACTCGGACTCGGCGGCATTCCGGAAGAAATGGAACATCTTACTCGCTAACATCACCGACTCATCCGTGGGTACCTGCGTGGCATGAAACGCAGCCCCCCCGAAGAAAGGGGGTCAGTACGGAATATGTACTGAGTATGTAAAGCATAGCATACAGAAAATGAAATCATAACCGAGGTCAGGGGTACAGAAAGTGAGTATCAAAAAAACCCAAATACCAAAGTACTTACATCCGACACACAGATCATACTTACTCATACCGAACGCATCATGTCTGTCATATGAAATAACATTAACCGATGTAGGATTTGCCCTGAACCCCGTGTGGGATTTGCTAATCATTGGATTTGCCCCACATCGGTGAACAAACTCATCATATCATCATACATCATCACATATCAAATGCGGTCCATGGGACCGTGAATGACATTAATGGTCGCCACCTGTCTGGCCATGACACCTGCGCCGGAAGTTTCAAATCTCCGTATCCGAACATAACACACCATCACAACATATCATAAGCCATATCACAGCAACTCCATAAACGGAACCCGGCCTATGGCGCGGTCTCGGGAACCGTAACACAGCATAACACCAGAGTATATCATAGTGCGCACGATCATATACCGGCCCGGGATCCGGTGAAAGAGGTAACACAGAACGCACGAGCAGATCGTAAGTAACCACACGCATATCAGACATCATTACAGACTCAACCGATGATCCAAGCAGACCCTCTTTTTTGAAAATCCAAAACCATAGTCAAATCAAGTTTTCTCCCGAATCTCGCTCGGGACATATCAAAGAACCGTAAATAGTTGTTACGTATCAAAATCACGGGGCATAAAATCCTTATTTCCAACTCCACAACTAAATAAATAATCATGCTTGGGATCGGAAAAGTGGTCGTATTAAATCCCTTCTTAAAAAAAAAATAGGTCATTTAAAACCAACGTAGAAGAGTCGCGGGACCCACGGACGGGCGTCAACCCAATCCGGGCCCGCCTATAAAAATTTAAGTCCTTACTCGTCATGAAATCATTTGCGAAGAAATCAAAGCGATCCGAGCTCTCTCTTGAAAGTTACGGTCGTTCGTAGTTTCGAAATCGTTTAGGAACATATTTCTTTTGAAAACAAAACTCTTTTGAAACAAAACTCTTTTAAAAATATAACTCTTTTGCAACCTTAGAAATTTAATCATACAAAAGACGTAAGGATCATAACTCGACCGCATTAAGGACACGAATATCAAGAAACATATAAAAATCGCCTACACAGCATTTCAAACTCAATCATATCCAAGACATACGGACCATACTAAGGATGCCAACATCAAAGCAAATACGAATCACAAACCTACTCGAAATTTACGAATGGAGTTACCCCAAGGCACAAATCATGTCATACCTTAATACATCTAAGACATGCCAAAAGAAAAGAAGGGTAAGCTTCACATACCTTACTTGCTTCCTAAGCTAATCCAAACGTAAGTCTCGTCTTCTCCAAAATCTACAACAACAGTAATAGGCATCGAACATTAGCCATAAGCGTCGAAGAATTCAATTCCAAACCACTACTTTTGCTACGGAAATTTCAAAAGCACTTCCCCTATAACTTGGACGCCCCCGAGAATTTAACTCGGCCAAATCTTCAACAACAATACCAACAACCATTCCAACAACATCAATAAGTAATTTCAAACGCATTCTAACACTAACAAGTCATTTCCACATACTTCGACAACATTCCAATTATATTCAACTTAACTACATATTTCCAAACTAATATCAACGATCGCATATTCGAATAACAATTCAAACCTTTCAAACACAAATCAATAACATTTCCCACAATCCACAAAATTGTTCAAAACAACCCAACCAAAACATAAGGCAACCCGAAACCTTCCAAGTCCAAGGAAATATCAACAACGCATTTCTTTTCTTCCAACTTCTACAAATTTATTCAAAATATATTCCAACATTAGTAGCTCCTTTTACATAATCCAACAATATTTCATTTATATTCAATTCACAATTGTTCACACATTCAAATACTAATCCGAAACCATTCAACAATATTCAAGAGCACTTCAACAACCCGCACTATATCCCAAACAACCCACCCAACACATGCACTACCCAAATTCTTTCAAGTCCAACAAGAATAATTATAACACATTTTCTTTCTTCCAAATTCATAAACTACACCAACATTCTACATATTAGCAACATTATCCCTACAATTATAAGAAACCATACTAATGTCATATTAACTTCTTCCATAATCCGCAAATGATTACAAACTTTATTTCAAACCATTAAATCTCCATTTAACAACATAAAATCCACAACACAACAACAATCAAAATGCTACATACAATCACTTCTATACCACACCACTTCCATTCGGCCAAACGCCATACTTACATATTTCATAAATTTCATTCATTCCCCACTCTACAACATATACAAGACATCCATAATATATGAAAAGAAGACAAACTCTTACCTTTTTCCTCAATTTTCCACTTGACACCAAAAGAGGTTTGCTTGCTTCAATAATTATACCGCGTTGAAGAGGGTCTTTAAATTAGTAGGAATCCTAGAGGAATCAATTTTTTTGAATCAAAGATTGAAGGCTAAATTTTCTTCTTCTTTCTCAATTCTTTTTTTTTTTTCCCACAAGAAGATGATGACCCCTTTGTGGCTGAATTTTCTGAAACTTTTGGAACCCTTTTGCTGAAAAATGAAGTTTTTTTGTCCCTTAAAACGGAGCTGGCGAAGTCGGTTTCTACCGTAGCGGTGCCGCGGGAATACGTTTGCTTCGTCGACAGTTCAGTTTGTAACGTCTATAATTTCTCTACTACTGATGTCCTATCAATGAACGGTTGGTTGTATTACAAACTAGACTCGACGAACTTCATTTTAGACTTTGAACCACCTTAAAACTCCACATATACTATGAGATATGCGCCTTCAAAGTTGACTAAAATCCGTCCCGCGTTTCTCAAATTTTCGTCGAACTTATTTTCTTCAATTTGCTCAATCCCGAAATTCTCCATACATGATATTTATCACTTATTACACTAATAATGGCCATGTTCCCGTGTTTCAAAATATTCTTTCCCGATTACGACTTACGAGATCGTAATTCACCCTTTTTCTTTGTTGTAACGTACTTTCCATGGCTTGTGCCTTTCAAAACATCTCATTACTACGATGAGGTACATGTCAAACTCATGCTCTGAAAACGCGGGGTATAACATGCCCGGCCCTCTAGGCTCGGTGTAACCATAGCAGCCCGCCTTAGCGGTGACATGCCCGGCCATCTAGGCACGGTGGAATCGTAGCGCAAATGCACTCGCCTTCGCGGTGACATGCACGGCCATTTATGCATGGTGGAATCGCATCGTCATATACTCATCATAAACTTAACAATATTATACATCTCATAGGCATATCATGACCTTATCGTAACTTAGCATCATTATACATTTATCATCAAAACATACATTAGAACTTGAAGGCAACTATGACTATGTCGGGGTGACATAAGGTCGTGAACCCCCGATTACATTATGGAGTAATCATAACCATCATATCTCACCTTGAGGGGACTAACATTTTAAGGCGAGTGTACACAAGGAAAAGCATCAATGGAACCACACTTAGGATTATTAACCTCATGGACATCGTACCTCACTTTACTCTTTATACTTAACTCATCATCATCATTATCATGTTCGTATCGTATCTCTCTCTCTCCTATGCGTATGTAGCTCTTTATAGTCATGGACTCATAATTTCCGTTATTTAGGAAGATCTTGGAAAAATAAGAAGATTCATGCCATAGGGAGTCATTCTAGAAGGAAAGGATTAGGCCTTACATACTCTCTTTCGTTTAACAATTCTCTCGCTTAATTGTTCTCCTTCTTCAATGCTCACGTTTCTACCTTCAAGAAAGTTCGTATTAACATTAGCTAATCGATTATAAGAACGTGCTTACGAAAGATAGAGAAAATTATGGCATTTGATTTGTTTATACAACTTTCCTCCTATTACATATCAACTCCCAAACATCCATAACGACATTCACAATATTATAAGCAACAATCATCACTCATCTACATTATCCACATTTCACAATTTCACTTCAATTCCTCCCTACTCATGGTCATAGTTCACTATTACGTTATCTCACATATAATGCTTATCCCATATTCTAAATGTCATTTATAACATACTTACAAGTACAACATCTGAGAATCATGATTCATTTCAACTACAACTCAAAAATCTCATTATTCTCTCATACATGACCCATTTTCTATCCCCCTTCTACAATCCAAGTCTTTCAACCTCTCATTCATTACCTTAAACAACATGGAATGATCATAAAACTTACCTTAGATAGTGTAGGAATAAGCCTTGAGCGGAAACACTCCTCTCACACCAAAACCCTAGTTCACTTCCATTGGAATTTCTTGGCTTAGATGAACTTTAATGAGTTTCATACACTTGATTTTGTTGGTTTGATGAAGTTGATCACTAATCTCTCTTGAGTTCTTGTGGGTGAAGAGTGGAGAGTTCTCTAGAATGTTCTTGAAGTGTGGAGAGGAGAAATGAAATGAATTAAATGAGAGAAGGGTCCTTATATTAATTTAAAAGCGCCCCGACCGATCTCTACTGGACCAACCACTGCCGTATAGTTTATACTGGCCGTATGTATGGCCGTAGATCCGGTCCAGTGAAGGACCCATTCTGGTTATAACATACGGCCTAACATACGGCCAGTATGTTTTATACGGCCAGTATGTTGGGTCGTATAATGCCCAGCTTTCCGAAGTTCGTTCTCGTCGACTCGTTTGACCTCCAATCCTTATGGAACCTTCTTGACACTTGTTCAACACCTCATTACCAATCCAAGGGATGTTATAGCTCTTTTCTAAAACATCATTAGGTTATCATTAATTTGATACTCGTAAATCCTACCCGACACACAACATATACCTTGCTTTCCTTAACAGCTTTCTTCCCTTACCTCAAATGTCTTTGAAATCTCGATTAGGATCATCAAATACTATTTCTTACTTACCAAGACATCGTATACTTCGTGCCCTTCGTTAGTCTATTCACCGTATGTTAACGGAAATTTTTGAGGTGTAACACCATGCCGCACTAATAGAATATCTTTCTTTATTTCAAGTCTATTTTCATCCTGCACATTATGTTTATTTTTAGATAGTATCTCTTCTTTTAGACATTATTGGTTAGAGTCTTTATGTGGTGACTTTCAAATTTTGGAGATGTAATAGCTTGATTTTTGCACTTGCTATTTGTTTATTTTATTGTCAGATATCGTATTCCATCATTCGTGCGCAATGTTTTATAATTGGTTTAAGTAATTGAATTTAGCTTGATAATGGTTTAAGGGATTAGTTCGCCCACTATCGGACTAGTGTGGGTGCCACTCACGTCTGTTGGGGACGTGACAATGATGAAGATGTACCATGATATTAAGGAAGTATATTGGTGGGAAGGAATGAAGAAAGACATAGCAGAGTTCATAGACCAGTGTTCTAACTGTCAACAGGTGAAGATTGAGCATCAAAAGCACGATGGGTTATTGTAAGCTATCGAGATTCTAACTTGGAAATAGGAAGCAATTAATATGGATTTCATTACAGGCTTGCCCCGTTCTCAAGATAAGTTTGATTCAATATGGGTGATTCTTGATAGACTTATAAAATCAACTCATTTTCTTTTTATCAAGACTACTTACTCAGCTGAGGATTATGCGAAACTTCATATCAAGGAGATAGTCCGACTTCATGGTGTCCTGATATCCATTATCTCCGGTAGGGGAGCGCAGTTTACAGCTAATTTTTGGAAATCTTTTCAAAAGGGTTTGGGGACTCAAGTGAATGTTAGCATAACATTTCATCCCTAGATAGACGGGCAGGCTGAGCGTACTATTCAGACCCTCGAGGACATATTACAGGTATATGTGTTAGACTTCAAAGGTAGCTAGAATGATCATTTACCATTTATTGAGTTTGCGTGTAATAATAGTTATCATTCTAGTATCCAGATGGCCCTATATGAGGCTTTATATGGGCAAAAGTGTAGATCATCTAATGAATGGTTCGAAGGGGGGAGACTAAGTTGGTAGGGACGGATTTGATTGACAAGTAGTAGAAGGTTAAGCTTATTCAGGATCGATTGTTGGCAGCCAGAGTCATCAGAAATCTTATGCAGATAATCATTGACGAGACTTAGAATTCCAGGTTGATGATTTGGTATACCTGATGGTGTCACCTATGAAAGGTGTTATGAGCTTTGGCAAGAAGGGTAAGCTTAGCCCACGGTATATTAGACCTTACAATATTATATGTAGAGTGGGCCAAGTGGCCTATGAGCTAGATCTAACTCCAGAGTTAGAATCAGTCCATTTGATCTTCTATGTATCGATGCTTCGTAAGTGTATCGGAGATCCTTCCAGAATCGTACCTGTTGATAATGTTCAGGTCACCGAGCAACTATCATATGAAGAGGTTCCCATTGTCATTCTAGATAGACAGGTTCGAAGATTAAGGACTAAGGATGTAGCTTCAGTTAAAGTTCTTTGGAGGAACAAGAATGTGGAGGAGATGACTTGGCAAGCTGAGGAAGATATGAAGTTTAGATATCCTCATTTGTTTCCTTCTTCAGAGTACATGCAGACTACAGCATAATCGTCTTCAGGTATGTATTATTTATCAGCTACTCTTATTGGTCCTGTGGGGCCATTTTTGTTATTGCTTGTTGTGGCCCTGTGTTGGCATTGTATGGTTTGGGTTTTTGTGTGGTAGGTTAGTAGTGGTACGCTTATATGAGAAACTACGCAAACTTTTTATAGAACTCTGAGAGTTTAACATTCGAGGACGAATGTTTCTAAGGGGGAAAGGATGTTACACCTCGTAGTTTTGTACGTTGAGATTCATTGGATGTTAGTTGCCCTAGTCGTGGACACTGGAGTTATCTTCAAGGTTATATGAGATTATACATTCCTATCTTATGGTTATGAGGCTTTAAGTTCATGTTCGATAAGTTATGGAAGGATTGGAGAACAAACGAACCAAAGAAATAAGTTTGTCGAAACTTTGGGAAAATTTGACAGAATTTTGGATAGGATTTTTGGTCCAACTTGAGAGAGGTATATCTCCTAGAATATGAGGAGTTATGGAATGCATGTAAATTCAAGTTCAGTGAGTCTTCTTTCCAATGCAATTGACAGAACGCAAATCTGAGAAGCAGGGACATTTTCAAGGCCATTTTCACGAACCGTGAAAATGGATTTTTTCTCTACAGTGAAATGGTGGCAGTGAGGAGGAGCCACTGGATTGATTTCGCTGTCTGAGAAAGTGTACCATGAAATTGAGGTGTTGGAATTTTTCCCTTTTGTTATAAAATAAAGGGGCACGACTTTGGGTCATTATTTCACCAAAAACAGATCCTTCTAGACCCTCTAAGCTCTCCCAACCATTTCTAATCATTTCTAATCATCCTAAACCTTTTCAAGAGAAGATCAAACTTTGAAACCCTAAGCTAGCTCATGGAAGAGGTGTGTTCTTGTTTCTAGTTGGATTGGTGGTGAATTAAATCTTGAAGCAAGTTGTGTATAGCTGAAGATATTCAAGAAAAAAGGTATGTTCTTCATCTTATTACTTATGTTGGGTTGATTTGGAGGTTATTAAGTCGAGAAGTGAAGAGAATCACAAGAGAAGTTATAAGGTATTAAGTTGAAGTATTGGTTATGGATTGAATTTGAAAAAGAAGTTTTGGATTGATTTGAGTGTAAATGGAATGTAATCTTTTGGATATGGCATTGTTAATGTTGTTATTGATGTTTGGGAGTTGTTTTGAAATTTGGAGGAAGTAGATAATACAGGGGAAATGCTGCCCAAATTTCATTAGCTCACCTAATAGTTTAGTGTGATCTTATAAGCATTTCGACGACTTAATCTTAGTGTGAATCATCTTGAATATAGATTACCAAGCTTAGGAGAATAGATGTTGAGTGTGTAAGTAAGACGACAAGGTATGTGAGGCTGTCCCTTTTTTTCTTATGGCATGATCACATTGATAAAAAAGAACCTATACGAATGATGTCCATAGTAACCCTATTTCTAGAAATGCTAGAAGTTCATATTTCTTGACGTTCTTATGATTTTCTTGATCGACGTCTCATGATTATGGATCTTGTCTTATGATTATTGATTTTGTTTATTGATGTTGATCTCATCTTACGGTTATTGTTCCTTCAAGGTGAGATATGTTTATGATGATAGTTCCATAATGGTAATCGGAGGTATACCGACCTTACGTCACTCCGATAGAGTTATAACATTTCTTTGAGCTCTCGTGCATATATATATATATATATAGCTATTTTCTCACATCAAGCCATGCTATAGTCACCTGGTATGACACCTATTATGCACACCACTGCCGTTGGGTACGGATAACGCCGAGCCTAATTATGGCCGGGCACAGATGACACTGAGCTTATATGGCCAGGTACGGTATTATGATATATGTATATGTATGAAAAAGTTTTTTTTTCTAAAGGCAAGCATGCATGACATCCGCCTTAAGAGGCATTCAGATGTACAAGTTATCATTCTTATCTCTTGTTACTTTCATATCTATGCTATGTTGTTTTCCATGCCTTACATACTCGGTACTTTATTCATACTAATGTCCTTTTGTTTATGGACGCATTCATTCATGCCCGCAAAAGAGGGGAGACGGTACAAATCCTTAGGCATCTCAGCGATTGTATAGGAGCACTCCACTTGTTCCGGAGTTGCAGATCAACGTGGTATGATTCTTTTGTGTATATATATGGGCATGGGGGGGGAGGGGGTCCTGTACCGTTCTTATTACGTTATGCACTCCATGTAGAGGCTTGTAGACATGCGTACGGTTAGTTGTTCTGTGACCCTCTCGGTGCATATGTTGTTGTATCATTATTTTGGATAGCCTTGTCGGCTTGTGTATTTTGGGTTCAATTAGATGACATATGTATATGCATATATCTTTTGGGCTTGTCTCCTTTTCAGATTATGATATTTATTAGTTAGCATGATGGCCCACTTAGATGTGATTATGTGATGCATGTATGTCTTGAGGTGCTCGAGGGTTAGTTTTGGTTCCCCGTCATGCCCTCCGATTAGGTCGTGATAGCGTCCATGTACCACTCGCTCCGAAACAGACCTCGGATCATGGATACACATCATATCTCCCGGAACCATTTCCCATTGGGCTCTGAAACATTTCCTTCATAGTTACCATAAGTCTTTCATCAATAATTTCCAAAACCTCTCCATTATGTATGAGTGAGTGAGTGCAATTATGCTAAATCAATGCCAATGAATATACTATAGAAGTCACAACACTATAAGCCACATCAAGACTTAGATAAATCAACTCAACCACATAAATGGAATCAACAATCTAGTTCAAGCAGTATAGTGAGTCTATCATATCTCTTCACTTCCAAACATAGCAAGTGCACCATAATCACCATGCGTAAAGTAATGGCGATAAGCCCACATAATCAGAAATCAAACCAACCTAAGAGTATATCCATCCCAACATCGTGTTCGAAGACCTAATCATGCTTTCTTTTATCAATTATACTTATATATACATTTTGCTAATCAAAGTCTATATGGTAAGTCGTAACCTCCTCGAGGCCGAACAGGTGCCACGAACGTCCATTTGAACTTCGCCTTCCATCTCCAAAATATGCCGATATGAGAGGTGTCTAGGAATGCACGCAAATCGAGTAAGCAAGATTTCAAGTCCATTTGTCACCAATCTAAAAGGATTCTACAACGTCTAAGAAATGATCTCGGGCCCACAAAGGTAAAATTAGAATTTCCCCTTCAAAGTAGTTTACTAAGTTCTCCATTGATTAATGACTCAATTTCCATAGTTATCTAAACCCAAACAAACCATCAACATCTTTTATTATCAAAACCCTCAATTTCAAGAGAAACCTTACACTAACCCATTAGAGAATTCCATAATAAGATTATAGATAAAAACAAGAAATGTCCTACCCAAATTAGGCATAGCTCATTAACTTAAATCCACCATTAGATTTGTTTTAGATATCTCTTACCCACCCAAGGTAGTACAAGTCACAAGTTTTCCCACAACCCCCAATCCTAGACATAGAAGGTACAATAATGGAATATGGGGATAATAATGGAGGAAGTGAGATGTAGTTAACTTACCCTTTTCTCAAGGGCCATAGATCTGCTCTAGAAATGCTCTCTACTGCCACTTTTTCTAGATGAGTATTGGTGTAAAATAAGGCCCAATCCTAGAAGAGGGAATTAAATACTAGGTCAGATATAGCTATGATCGCAGAGACGGAAGGAGGCTCATTGGAGCGACCTCGCTCCTGCGAAGAAGGGGTCCGCTGGGGTAGGCTAACTTAAAAATGCCATCTCCCGCTGAAGCGGATGAGGAACCGCAGTTACAGGCTCGCCAGTGTGACCCGACGTTTTCTAAAACGGAATAACTGATCCCATAAATCTCGGGTGCAATTTCAAATCTCTTCTCAACCCGACCATAGGTACCTTTTACCTTGCCAACCTTAACGTGTAGTAACCATCTAAGCGATCTAAACAAGGGTTATTTTTGAAAAAGAATAACGAAAGTACGTAACGACGAAACGGGTCGTTACATGTTTGTAGCTAGTGAATCTACTAATCATCCTTCTTCTTTCTTCAGGTGAATGTGTAGTAGTCAGGAAGACACTTTGTCAATGTTGATTTATTGACCAGATTCCCTTTCATATTGTCTCAAAATTTTGATGATCATTTTGATGGATCTCTTGTTGCCAGATGAGAATATAACAATGTTATCTGCATAACCAAGTGGTTGATCAGAGGGCCCTTTTGTTGCATAGTGTAACCAATGTATCATTCTTTGTTGTGAAGCTGATTAAGAGCCTTCAAAGAGTCTTAGCAACTAGCACAAATAGTTCGGAGATAAAGGATCTCCTTGTTTGAGATCTCTAGTAGAGTTAAAGGAACTATGTCAATTGACCAAAATTGAATACCAAACTTCAAAAATGAGCCTGTGAATAAGATCAATGAAAATTTCAGAGAATCCCATTTTCCTGATAGAAGCTTTAAGGAACAGCCAGGACACCTTGTCATAGGCTTTATCCATGTCTAGTTTCATAACTATGTTCCCATATCTATTATTTTTCTTGATGTCCTCGACCAACTCTTGAGTGAGTAGGATTCACTCAGTAATCAGTCTACCTTGATAAAACCAGTCTGATTTTGAGAGATCAACTTAGGCAAGATATTGGTGAGCCTGTTAGAGATAATCTTGGAGAGTATCTTATTGGAAAAGTTACTCAAGCTGATGGTCTCTGTTGAGAAAAATTTCTTAGAGATTCTACTTGAGGAAGAAGTATCAAACAAGAAGTAGTTTTAGCATATGCTATAGTCACAAAGAATGACCCAGTGCTGCCAAGGTCTTTGAACTTCTAAAGTTAACTGTTGGTTGTGATTACTGATAACTTTACATGTGAAGTGTGCTTCCCCAAAACACCAAATTTTCCCATTCTTGTTTGTAGCAGCATTAGCAAAACCCAACTTTCTCCTGTATGTCTAAAACTTTGTCTTGTTGATAGTAGCATTGTGAATAAATGGTTCTTGGAGAGCCACAAATGCGACCTTGTGAAATTGGATGATTTTATTGAGTCTTTCAGAAGCCCCCTTGTTGCTTATCCCTCTTATATTCCATATGATTGTATTAATCATAAGGAACAAGTTATTGATGTTTCTTTGGTCCTTTTACCCTGCTTCTGGTAACCACTGCAGGAGTTGAAGTGCTTGGATTTTTGTTGTTCTTTCCTTTAAGAAACTCAGTTCCTTTAGGGGATAAGTTTCCTTTGTCAACAACTTCTTTGAACTGATTCTCCACCTCTGATATTATTGCAGGTTTTGGAGCAAAGGCATTGATAAGGCTATCAGCAACTTCTTCCTCTGATAAGATATCTTTCTATGATTGCTCAACTGCTCTCTATCCTTTGGATTGACCTTTATCATCATCCTCCTTCTTGTAATTACTAGAGTCTGTCACTGATTTCTCAGGAGAAACTCTAAGGAGATTTGTATCAGTCTGCTTCTTTTGCATAATTTTCTTTTGATTTTCTCCTGGAACCATCTCTTCTGATATGATTTTCTTAGTGTCATGCCCTTGATCTATTTCATCTTCAAACTGAGCAGTGTTACCTGTAATACTTTGGAATATATTGCGATTCTTCAAACTGACCAGTGTCATATGATATCTTGAGTATTACCCTCCTCATTGTCACTAGTAGTGATCACTATGTTATACCCCGCGTTTTCAAGAGCATAAGTATGACATGTACCTCATTGTAGAAATGGAGTGCCGGAGACGTCCCATGATGTTTTGAAAGGCACAAGCCATGGAAAGTACGTAACAACGAAGAAAAAGGGTGAATTACGACCTCGTAAGTCGTAATCGGAAAAAAGTATTTTGAAACACGAGAACATGGCCATTATTAGTATAATGAATGAAAAATACCATATATGGAGAGTTTCAGAATATTTCGAGGTCGAGTAAATTGAAGAGAAATAAGTTCGACGAAAATTTGAGAAATGCTGGGCGGATTTTTAGTCAAATTTGGAGGCGCATATCTCCTAGTATATTTGGAGTTTTAAGGTGAAACAAAAGCCTAAAATGAAGTTCGTCGAGTCTAGTTTGTAATGCAACAAACCGTTCATCGATAGGACATCGGAGTAGAGAATTATAGACGTTACAAACTGAACTGTCGCGCAGAAACAGCACTGCTACAGTACCGCTACAGTACTGTAGCTACAGTGCCGACTTAACTGTTATAAAAAGGGCCAAAAATCTCATTTTTCAGCATCAAAATGGTCCAAAATGTTCCAGAATTTTCAGCACACAAAAGGGCTCTTAATCTCACATAAAAGTGAAGATTTTGGGCAAAATTTCAAGCTACGGAATATCAATCGAGGTCCGGCCAACGCGTAGTCGCGAATATAATTTCGTGTGATGTTGGAGTGGCTTGGGAACAAGAAAATAGTGAAGAATTTGCTACCTTCATAAAAAAAAGGTATGAATTATTGAATCTCTTTCTCTATCACTATGAATTAAGGAATAATTTCAAGAATAGTGGTTATGGTGTGTTGTGTTGATGTTGTTGATTTATGGATTGAGGATTGAAGAGAAATTTGGATGAAAATACATATATTTTTCTTGTACGATGTTGAGGATGTTGTTAGTATTAATTTCGATTTCTTTACGGAAATAAAGTTATTAATTAGTCGTATTCCAAGTTGGTTGGTTGGGAAATTTAGAAAACAGTGTGGGGGATATTTTATGGCATACGTTGGTGTTGGAAATGATGTTATTACTATTGGTTTTGTTGTTGATGTTGTTGGTTGTTGAATTGGAATTTCGAGCTAGGCACATAAACAGGGGAAATGCTGCCCGAATTTCGACATAATTTAAAAGGACTTTCATTAAGTGTTTAAGACGAGCGTATGACGATAATCCTAAAGATATTATGGATGGTTCTATATGTAGATTACAAGGCTACGAATAATTCTTAAGCGAATTGCAAGACAGGAAATAGGTCGAAAGTCGAGAATTTGTTTTCCAGGTATGTAAAGCTTACCCTTTCTTTCTTTTGGCATGTCTTAGATGTACGTAAGAAATGATACGATACGAGCCTTGGGATGACTCTACTCTTAAGATCCGAGCATGTCTACTATTCTTATTCACTTTTGATATCCGCACTCTTAATATAGTCGAGCTATTGCCCTCGAGTCTTTTGTATGTTTGGATAATGAATAATGCGTAAAGAGTGCTTATTCCTAAAGTGTTCTGTAACGTATAATGTCCCTAACTTTCATATATGGTCTCGGATTGCTATGATATGTTCGTAGAGGATTCTATAATGAATTATGCCCGTAACTTTCATAGGCGGGCTCGGATTGGCTTGATACATGTTTATGATCCCTGAGACGTTATGTGGCATATTTTGTAATGATATTTCAAGAGTCCTAAGTGTGACTATTATTCGGATACTCGAGCGTTGATTTGTCTACTTACCTATCGAGTCCTAAAAGATGATTTATGTGCATATGGTTTCTCTCTACTCCGCTCGTGCATACTGTTATTACATCTTTCACCGAGTCCCAGGCCGGGTATGTACTCGTGCACAATCCTGTTTACTGTATTTCATGCTTTACATGCTCGGTACGCTATATATATATATATATCGGGGATCTCATTCGTTTCATGCCCGCGGTGTATACGGATGAGTAGAGGATATTAGTAGAAAATGTTCAAGCTGGATTGGCGACATATCCATATGTACATGATTTCCTCTCGGAATCTTTGCATGATTTATGTTTCGAGTCGAGTATCTATGTTATGGTATCTTGAGTTATGTTAGAGACTTTGCGAGACGAGTCACGTATATAAATGTCGGTTTTGTAAGCGGCTTTGTAATCCCGATGTATCATTATGCAGTTATGTTACGGATCTCGTATGATTCTGATTTTATTTGATTTGAAAATGATAAAAAGAGTGTTTTGAAAAGGAACTCTCCTTATGTATCTCATTTTTATGCTTTAAGAGTCCCGTAAGATTATGATTATCGCGAGGATTAGCGGGTTCGCTCGGCCCTAAGAAAGGTTCGGGTGCCCATCATGCCCTATCAAAAGTTAGGGTGTGACAAATTGGTATCGAGCTTGGATTCGTCCTAGGGGTTGTCGCAAAGTCGTGTCCATAAGTTACGATTTATGGTGTGAAGCGCGCCACATTTATAAAAGGGAGGCTACGGGGCATCGAGGTGGTTACTCTTCTTTCACATCTGAGATCGTGCCATAGAGCCAAGTCATAGGGAATGAGATTCCTTCTTCTAACCTTGATTTCAGCAGAAAAATGGTATCGACAGAAGAAAGTGACTAGTGATATTGGAAGTTACAGAGCACGCAGGTAAGCAAAGGTATGAAAGATATATGTCGGGTAAGACATTGAAGTACGATTGAAAATACAAGTTGAAGATTAAAAGGGAAAGTGAATAAGAAAGTGTAACAGGTGCAGTTTGAGTTGGGCATACGAGGTATGTTTATCATTTTAAATCTTGTTGTTGATATTGGGATCCCTGCGTGGCTGTGATATGATATATATATATATATATATATATATATATATATATATTTTGGCCCTGTGAGGCATTGTTGGTATTTCTGCACTGCGGGTTTGAGATAGTAGCGATTACAGAGGAAACTCTGCCAAAATTTTCCTGGAAATAAAAAGAGAATGAGATATAGGTTTGTGATACAACTTGAAAGGTCGTACTACTAGTAATGATAGGATTTGACTAAGTTGCGAGTACGACTGACATCGAGAAAGAAGTTAATTGCTGAATTGAGGATAATAATAATTAGAAGGTCGATATCGATATGGTAAAAAGAATTTGGATAGGGCTTGTAATCTAAGAGATGATTTAAAAAAGGTTTGGTAAATCTTGATGGAGTTATATTAAGGTACCGACTGAATTGATAAGCGGGGATGAATTATGACGAGCTTATAGTTAAAAGAAGTAATAGTATGATTAAGACAAGAGTACAGAGGAAAAGAATTGTGATGGATATGAATGTATTGATAAGACAGCTTGTGAGATATTAAGGATAAAGTTGATCAGAAAGGGTAAAGGGTTAAGAAATGTTACATTATAGGATTGATTACGAATAAGATATAATGCGAATATAATGAGGATTGTTATGAAAATAAGTAAAGCCGAGTGAAAAGGTGGCCAAAGCTATGGTGTGATCTATGTAGCTAGAATATAAAGGCAAGTGTGAAACGGAAAAGCGAGCTATAGAACGAATAAGGAAGGCTTATCAAGTTATGTATGGGAAGTTTGGAATAAGGGTTATGTACTGACGGAAATGATAGCAAGTGTAAGGAAAGAAGGAATGATTGAAAGAAGGAAATAAGGAGAAAGTGAGATAACAATGCAGCAATAGACCATGACATGTGCAGCCAAGGACGCGAGTACTATAAGTGACGGGACTGTGAAAGACTCGGTTACAGAAAGGATGAGGAACGAGGTAAAATGAGAGCAGAAATCCAAAGGCCGATAACCAAGTATTTATAAGTAACGGCGATCAAGGTGTGTTCATCACCTTTGGGAATCTGGAAGTCTAGGACGGAAAGTAGTCATATCCATAGGTGAAAAGTGAATATTGAGGATTGAAAAAGGGCTAAAATAGTAATTGTGGAGTCGAAGAGTAAGAGACCCTTTCTAATTTGGAGGGAGATGTGTTATGAGAACGTTTCGAAATACGTTAAGACTTCAACTTACTCCAGATTATGTGATGAAGGTCATGCGGTAAGGTGGACGCTATCATACTAGCATTAAAGCATCGTATTTCATCAGAGTTCCAAGGTTAAGCGTGCGGAATGAGAGAAATTTTAGGATGGGTGACCCCCTGGGAAGTGTACTAAAAGTTCTATAAAGTCGGACACAGGAGAGCCAAATGGGAAGCTAGAGTAGCCTAAGGGAAATTAGAGTATACGAGTGGGCGGAAACCTTAAGAGGTCACGTGGGACGACGGCGGTTGAACCAGTGAAGAGAAAGAAGGTGCATCACAGCTCTAGAAGCAGGGTAAGTTGAATAGCGTTTGGAAATATTTTGTAAGCAAGATAGTAGAAATTATATATGTATATAGGTATGCACCTGATATCCCATACATGGCTATATCAGCGGATATGTGTATTCCGGCAACCAACGTTGCGGTATATGGAAGGCATTAATCGGACAGGGTAACGAAGTTCAAGTGAAAAGAAAAAATAAATGGCACAAATGTTACAAGGCAAGCTGATGCTATTTTCACTATAGGTTAAGCTTGGAAAGTTCTAATACAATGATATTTGGAAAAGAAAGAAAGTGAGTAGATGGAAGGCAAGGGGATCAAAATGTCGGAATAAAAGTGCCGCCTAATTGAGATTGGAAATACGGACATAGGGCAAAGTATAATCGGATAATAGTATAAGTACACCCTTAAGGGGGAAGCGGGTGCGAGAGATGCAAGTGTAAGATGGAGACAATCGACACTACAATATATTTGATACGGATGCTTGGGCTACCGGTAAGATTCCTTCTTTGAGACAAGTTAGTAAGATCTAAAAGCCAGCAATAAAGGGGTAGAAGTTAGGATGGTAATTGAGATAGTGCTGGGAATCATTTGTAAAGGCCGTGAATGATATGGCATTGGAAAGTGGATGCTTAAAAAGGGAGAGAATACGACAAGGAAATGGTAACGAGTAACTTACAGAGACATTGTGCAAGATAAATACTGCTGCTATCTTTGGATTAGAGGCTAAGATGTGGGCAATAGAGTTGTTCGCTAATGATGTTGCGACCTATAAGTAGCAAGGGAGAAAGATAGAAAACCTCCTATAGTAGGAAGTGAGAAAATCAAAGGAGTGAATAAAGGAAGGGAAAGGAGTATGACAAATAGGCTATAAGCGAATGTTAGTACGGAGGGAATATGTGAAGTAGAATGAACCAAGGAGAAGGAAAGATCGTGACTAAGATTGAATATACTTTATACAAGTCGTACAAGGGTAGTTATGTTACCTATGAATATTTATATGCTAGGGATGAGACCAAGCAAATACTTAATGAGAAAAGTTTGGATTCAGTAATAACAATACGGTTATAATATTTTGGGTGCATTAAGGGAAGGTGTAAAGATGATTTAAGCTAAATTATCGAGATGAAGTTGGTACTGAGGACAAACAGGACATGGCTATGGTTGAACCAAAGATCTATTCCGATACCGGTTGTAAGACAAGAGAGGCGAAGACAAAGTAAAACATAAGGATTAGTGAAGCCACGCTAAGGTATTTTTGGGCTAATTTGAGCACCTTCGCATATTCTTGTAAAGATTGCAACATAATGTGTGACCGGAAAGTTGAGAGCAAGATGCGAGCAAAGGGACGATAGAAGAGTTCGAATTAAAGATAAAAGATGACACGAGATAATGTGCCTAGAATGTTACAAGTTGAGTAAAGGGGGATTATAAGATGATTTAAGCAAGATGATCAGAACTAGCTGGTTACTAAAAGAGAGTGAATTTATGTGTCAAATTCTTTCAGGATGATACCAGCTGATGATAGTTAAAGCAGGGGACGGCTATTAGTTAGCGACTCGGAGACGACTAACTCCGGGGATAGAGACTAAGAAAAATCATATGACGACAATCGGCGTCGACACTTAGAATTCAGTTGGCGAGTGGGTATGCTTGAAGATATCACCCATGAAAGGTGTAATGAGGTTCGACAAGGAGGAGAAGTTTAACCCGAGATATAGTGGACCTTATTACATTGTTCGTAAGGTAAGAAGGTTGCGTACTAAAGACGTGACTTTTGTTAAGGTGCGTGGCGGAATAATAACGGGAAGGAGATGACTTGAGAAGGTGAAGAGAAGAAGATGAAAAAGATATGATTGGTAGATGAGACTACATGTTATAGTAATAAAAAACCCCCCCCCCGAGATCCTTATAAGACCTTATGAGACTAGTTTAACATTCGAGGACGAATGTTCTAAAGGGGGAAGGATGTTATATCCCGTATTTTGTACATTGGGATAATCCGATCTAACCATGATAAGTTAAGGACAAGACTATTCCGGGATACGAGGTAGAGACTTTTAACCTCCGATTTTATTTTAAGGCACAAGTTGCTTATGATTTTATTGGCATGGAATATTAAGGAAAATTTGGGGTTAAAAGTTAATTATGGAAAGTTAACATTTCATGAAACAAAAGGCCAAGTGGCCGTGTAATGTGGTGTGGGCCATGGGCCACATGGATGCAAATATATGTAAATAGTTATATATATATATATATATATATATATATATATATATATATATATCATATTCATCATCTTTTCATTCATCTTTTCAACTTAGAAATTGGAGAAGCTTGGAGAAAAAAAAAAGAAACATTCGGCCATGGTGGCCGAATTTGATGACCATGAATATTGATCAAAAAAATATTTTCTTCTAGCTTTTCAACCAATTGGAAGGTCCTTATAACGTGGAGTGGTTGTTGGAGCAAGAAAAACATTCATTTTTGCAACACAACCCTAGCCAAGTTGAAGAACTAAGTGGAAAAGGTAAGGTTTAATCTCTTTCTCATGTGTTATGGATGGTTGTACATGTTGTTGTGTGTAGAAATGGATGAAATTCATGAAATTATGTGTGTTGGTGTTGTAGCCGTGAGTAGGGGCTGTTTTGTGTAGAAGGAATGAATTAAATTTACTTAGTATTTTGGTTGTTGTTGTTGTGGATTCTATGATGAAAATGAAGGTTTGATGGTTCAAATTGAAGTTGTAATCGTTGTGGGCTTTTTAGAAGCTAATGTGATTTTAATATAGTTTCTTGAATTTATGAGAATGATGTTGTTAACGTGTGGATTATTGGTATAGTTCATGAATTTGGGAGAGAAGAATGTGTTGTTGTTGTTCTCGGGTTTGGGAGGTTTTGTTGAAGGTTTTGGTTGGGTTGTTTTGAATATGTGTGGATTGTTTGAAGTGTTCTTGAATCTTGTTTAAATGATTTCGGATGAGTACTTGAACATGTGAGCATTGATGTTGGCTTGAATGTATGTAGTTGAATTGAATGTAAATGGAATGTTGTCGAATTATATAGAAAAGAGTTACTAACGTTAGAATGCGTTTTGAATTGATTGTTGATGTTGTTAGTATGGTTGTTGGTATTGTTGTTGATGATTTGGCCGAGTTGAATTCTCGGGGTTGTTGAATTTATAGGGGAAATGCTGCCCAAATTTACGTAGATAAAGTGCTAGTTTGGGATGAATTTCTAAGTGCCTATAGCTAATGTTTGGTATATAATGACGTTGTTGTAGATCTTGGGAAGCCCGAGACTTAAGTTTGGATTAGCTTAGGAAGCGGACAAGGTATGTAAAGCTTATCCTTTCTTTCTTTTGGCATGTCTTAGATGTAAGTAAGATATGATATGATACGAGCCTTGGGGTAACTCTATTCTTAAGATCCGAGCATGTCTACGATTCTTATTCACTTCTTGACATTCGCACTCTTAATGTAGTCGAGCTATTGCCCTCGAGTCTTTTGTATGTTTGGATAGTAAATGTTGCATAAAGAGTTTTTGTTCCTAAGGTCTTCTATAACGTATAATGTCCATAACTTTCATATATTGTCTCAGATTGCTTTGATATGTTCGTAAATGATTCTATAATGAATAATGCCCGTAACTTTCATAGGCGGGCTCGGATTGGCTCGATACATGTTTATGATCCCTGTGACGTTATGTGACATATTTCGTAATGATATTTCAAGAGTCCTAAGTGTGACTATGATTCGGATACTCGAGCGTTGATTTGTCTACTTACTTATCGAGTCTGAAATGATGATTTGTGTGCATATGGTTTCTCACTACTCCGCTCGTGCGAGCCTTATTACATCTTTCACCGAGTCCGGGCCGGGTATGTATTCGTTCACGGTTTCTTCGCATTGTTCACCGAGTCCCTCACTAGAGGGCCGGGTACGGTATATATATGTTGATATGATGATGGCGCCAGCCCACAGGATGGGCCGAGTATGATATACATGATGGAGACATGATCTCATTCACCGAGTCCCTCACTAGAGGGCCGGGTACGGTATATATATGATTATTTCACCGAGTCCCACTAGAGGGTCGGGTACGGTATATATATATGATTACTTATATATATATATATATATATATATATATATATATATATATATATATATATATATATATATGATGATATGATGACATAATGATATGATGATATGATGATTCTATTCACCGAGTCCTCGCACTAGAGGGCGGGACACGTTATATATGCATATGTACAAGATGATTATTCACTTATGTTTCTAAGTATATAATGAGTTGGATATGATATGGACATGCTTGATTTATGTTTCAAATGCAAGCCTTATGATTTTCTATACTCCTTATTTCAGTATGATCCTGTTTTCTGTATTTCATGCTTTACATGCTCAGTACATATTCCGTCGACCCCGCTTTCTTTGGGGGCTGCGTTTCATGCCACGCAGGTGTATGCAGATGAGTAGAGGATATTAGTAGAAGATGTTCCAGCTGGATTGGCGAGCTCCATTTTCTCCCGGAGTGTTGCCGAGTCAGAGTATCTATGTTATGGTATCTTGAGTTATGTTAGAGACTTTGCAAACAGAGTCACGTATATAACATGTCAGTTTTTTAAGCGGCTCTGTAAGCCGATGTATCATTATGCATTATGCTACAGATCTCGTATGATTACAGATTTTATTTGATTTGAAAATGATAAAAAGAGTGTTTTGAAAAGGAACTCTCCTTATGTATCTCATTTTTATGCTTTAAGAGTCCCGTAAGATTATGATTATCGCGAGGATTAGCGGGTTCGCTCGGCCCTAAGAAAGGGCCGGGTGCCCATCATGCCCTATTAAAAGTTAGGGTGTGACAAATCAGTCCACAACAAGCATGATAAGAACTTATATATAAAAAGGCAAGACGTCGTCTCAAAACTGTCGCATATATATACGTATCACAGCAACCTGTCTCCTGAGGAGTTACAACTTTCAACAGATAACATCGCACATAAGCCGGCAAGGCTATCATAACACGTGGGAACGTCCCAACCATACACATACGCAAGCCGACAAGGCTGCCACTACATACAACATCCCAAAATACATATATATACGCAAGCCGACAAGGCTGCCACTACGAATGGGAACGCCCCAAAACATAAGTCATACAGACACAACTGAACAGCAACTATATACAACCCACACATATGTCTACAGACCTCTAAGAGTAACAACAGTAACATATGACGGGACAGGGCCCCGCCGTACCCCTGGATAAACACATATATACAACAAGAGGATCTGTACCAAAAATCTAGGCTCCAGGACAAGGGAGCACTCCAAGATAGCTGAATAGATATCCTAAGCTGGCGGATCACCAAAACGAGCGTACGTACTGCGGGCATGAAAAGCAGCCCCCCGAAGAAAGGGGGTCAGTACGAGATATGTACTGAGTATATAAAGCATGAAATACAATAAGAAAGATCATAGCTGAAGTAGGAGTTCGAGGAGACAAGTATAATAGTCAAGAAGTCACTGTACCTGTATCTTACGAATGAAATCATGCATATCATTATCATATACCGTACCCGGCCCATTATGGGACTCGGTGAATAAAGTTGTGTACACGTATACCGTACCCGGCCCATCATGGGACTCGGTGTCATATCATATCATCGTATCATCATATCATTATATCAACATATAATCATATCATCATATAGCGTACCCGGCCCTCTAATGAGGGACTCGGTGGATAATGTAGTAAAATATGCGTGATAACATACCCGGCCCGGGACTCGGTGAAAGATGTAACAACCATATGCACGAGCAGAGTAATGAGTAACCATATATAACTAAATCATCATAAGAGACTCAATCGATAAGTAGATTAACTAACACTCAAGTATCAAGACGATAGTCATATTACATATTCTTTGAATGTCATTATAGAGTTTTTCAGGAATAGGAAATTTCATGTATTATTTACTATCCGATTATATAGAAAGCTCGAGGGCAGTAGCTCGACTACTTTAAGAATTCTAATATCAAGAAGTGAATAAGAATCATAAAACATGCTCGGAACTTATGAATAGAATTACCCCAAAGCTCATATCGTATCTTACTTACGTCTAGGACATGCCAAAAGAAAGAAGGGATAGGCTTTACATACCTTTAGCGTTTACTCGCAATACAACACGTATACGCTGCCCAACAGTACCTCAACCTATATTAAGACGTCAAGAACTACGGTTAAGCTACGGGGAGATTCAAAACGTATTCTAACGTTAATAATTCCTTTCTAGATAATTAGACGACGTTTCCCTTACATTCAAGCCAACCACATACAGCCAAGCCAACATCAATAATCATACGTTCAAGTACCAACCCGAGACTATTCAAACAAGACTCGAGAACACTCCGGACAGTCCGTACAACATTCCAAAACAGCCCAACCAACACACAATACAACATATAATCTTCCAAGCTCAACAAGAATAACAACAACACATTAAATAGCCCCTAACTAGTAACTTAAGGATGCCCGATAACTTCACGAACGTCTACGGACATGCCAAGCAAACCATTTACGTTTATTATACATTCCTTAACACATTCTTTTCATCCAAATTCATGAACTATACCAACAACCACACGTTAACAACATTATTCACATAAACGCAAGAAACTATACTAACACCATATTAACTTCTACAACAGCCCACAAACAATTACAACTCCAACTTGAACCATTAAATACCTTTATTCTCATCACAAAATCCATAACAACAACAACCAAATACTAAGTAAAATTAGTTCATCATCTCCTACACAAAACAGCCCCTACACGGCTTCAATACCAACATACATAATTTCATGAATTTCATCCATATCTACAAATTACAATACATTCAAACCACCCTTAACATGTAAAAGAAGATTAAATCTTACCTTAACACTTGACTTTTCAACTTTGGCTAGAACTTGTGAATTGCAAGAATAAATATTTTGATTGCTCCAATGGCTACTTCACGTTAATATAGACCATCCAATTGGTTGGAATACTAGAAGAAAATCAATTTTTGATCAACACTCAAAGGCTTCAAGCTCGGCCAGCCATGGCCGAGAGCCTCTCTTTCTATCTCTAAGGTTTCTTAAGTTGAAAATGTGAAAATGAATTAAGTTAGTCTACATTAGTCGTCAAATGACTATTTATAGGAGGCTTGTGGGCTGGACATGTGGCCCACCCAAAGCTTGAGCCAATTAAACTTGGCCATGTCACGGGTGGGGCCCACACGGCCACTAATGCCTAATTAATAAAAAATTAACTCTTAATCCCCACTTAATGATCTAATCATGGTTAATTAATCCCTAATCTCCATTAATATTTCTATACTAAATAAAATTTATAAGCAACTTGTGCATTAAAACAAAATCGGAGGTTAAAAGTCTCTACCTCGTATCCCAAAATAGTCTTGTCCTTAACTTATCGCGATTAGCTTAAAATATCCCAATGTACAAAAATACGGGATATAACAACAACAGACTCGTTGTAGCGAAACCGTGGTCGCTGCAACGAAGGATACTTGATACTTAAGTTTAATGACGAGTTAAGTAGTTATTTCATGCCCACACTTCTCATAATCCCCAAAACAGTTCCCAAGAGCATAGAGGCAACTTTCTAAGGCTAGGGCACTATTCTTCATCAAAGGTAAGCCTTAATCACTAACTTTCTTTGCTTAATGTTCATATTAGATTTTTGTTTCAATCAAAGACCCTTAATGGGAATTAAAGAGTTGAACACAAATACCAAGAAAACCCTAGAATATTAATGGGTTATTGTTTATTGTTGTTTAATCATCTAAGAGTAGAGATTATCACTTCATAGCCTCAATGATGGAAATTGTTTGTGAGACCTAGGGTTCCAATAAAAATGAAAACTTTGGCTAAAACCAGATTTGTAGGGTTGAATTGATTATAGAACCCATATATTGAGTTAATACTCCATTACTTACTTAGTATTATGATTTCTAGACTTTGAACGTTCTGAGGCATTGCGAAAGGGAAAGGCTATTACGAAGCGATTCCATTGCTTAAATCAGCTTTGAGGTAGGTTACGATTTACTTGAGTTAGAATTTGATTAATTGATTGTATATGTCGTAGAATTTATGGGAGAAAACATGTCTAGGTCTTTGGACTTGGAGTTTGGTGATCGTTCTTAGTTGTATGATTAAATCGTGTGAAGTGATTCTCCGTTGTTGAGGTTGATAAACTTGAATTGTATTGTTGAGACTGTTGAAAGGGAGGTGTTCATATATACCCTTCACAGATGAATTGAGATATCTACATATTATATTATTATTGAGCAGATTATTTGTGAGTCTTATTGTGGCTTTTGTTATCTTCTCATACTTCATTGGTGTTGAATTGACACGTGTGATAACAATGAGGTTAGGGAAATCCCAAATTAATAATTAAAATATGTGCAGAAGCAAAAATAGAAAATAATCTGAAAAATAAAGATATGGGAAATTCGGGAAATAGTTCCAAGAACTTCCAAGAATGTAAGTTCTAAAAATTGAAAAGATCCAAGTAACAACGAATTGGTTATTGGATGCACCAAACGCCTTTACTTGAGAAACGAATCAAACTTAGAATTCGGATCTTGACCGCTTCCGAGTAACGTTAGACAACAATTAGTATGTGTACTAATCGCCTTCTAAGAATACCAAGAAGAAACCAAAGATATCAAAAAGAATTTATCTTACTACCTTGAACTATGAACTAGCTAGGTCGAAAGATAAATGCAAAGTAATTCCACAAAGGTTCAAAAGAACTCTCAATATAATATATTCTTCAAAATCTGATTTACAATGAATGACAATCACCCCTTTATATAGTTGTAAAGAAGGAGCTAGTCAAAATAGAATAAATGGGAATTATCTTCCCTTGAAGCATAGAAGACTTCCACACTTGGACCAAGGCAAATCAACATAGATTAAAACAACCTAGAAGACTACCCACACTTGGACCAATGCAAGTCAACATTGATTAAAACAACAATTAAATATTTATTCTAGAAACTAATATTTGGGCTAATTATGGGTTGCTGGAAACTTCTTCTTTTGGGGCTGATTTGGGCCTCATTCCATCTCACTTTGGACTTTAATTTGGGCCTCCAAATAAGTGTAAGACTTGAGGAAAAATCTGAATTGGGTGGAGCTCTTCTTCCATCACAAGACACTTTTGAATTGTTGATTGCAACCCATTAAGCTTGTCTTGCAATTTCCTCGTTTGAGATCTTGTCATGGGTCTTCTTGGAACTTCCAAATCTTCATCCACGTCCTTCAATAATTCTGAGCTACCATGGATGCTATCATTCCCCTCTTCTTGAGTTGAATTCGTCCTCGAATTTAAACCTGCATCAAATAAGGAAAGATCAGAAACATTGAAAGTAGCACTAACTTGATACTCACTAGGAAGATCAAGTTTGTAAGCATTGTTGCCAATCCGTTCAAGGACTTCAAATGGACCATCTCCTCTTGGGTCTAGTTTGGATCTTCTTTTGGCAGAAACCTTTCCTTCCCCGAAATGCACCCATACTTGATCCCGGGCTTAAAAATAACGATTTTCGCCCCTTATTTCTCCTTAAGGCGATCGCTCATTCTTCCGCTCAATTGCAAGCTTTGTTTGTTCATGAATCTTCTTCATTATTTCAGCCTTCTTCCTACCATCATGATTAACAATATTATCGGCAAAGGCAGCAAATCAAGGGAAGTGAGGGGATTAAAGCCATAAACAACTTCAAAAGGAGACTTTTGTAGAAGAATGGGACCGGTCTATTATAGGCAAACTCTACCATGGCCAAATGTTCTTCCCAAAATGTTAATTTTCCTTTTAGAACAACCCTCAACATATTCCCTAAAGTCCTATTAACTACTCTACATTTGCCCGTCGGTTTGCGGGTGACAAGACGTAGAAAATAGTAGTTTAGTTCCCAACTTTCCCCAAAGAACTCTCCAAAAGTGACTTAAAAACTTAGCATCCCTATCGGTAATAATAGTTTTAGGTATACCATGTAATTTAACCACTTCTTTTACAAACAAATCAGCCACATGTGATGCATCATTAGTCTTCAAACATGGAATAAAGCGAGCCATTTTTGAAAATCTATCTACCACCACAAATATCTTGTCCTTACCATGCTTAGTTCTAGGCAAACCTAACACAAAATCCATGGAAATATCAAGCCAAGGGGAATTAGGAACAGGTAAATGAGTATAAAGACCATGTGGTAACACTTTCGATTTGGCTTGTTTACATTCAAGACATTGAGAGCACACTTTCTCAACATCCTTTCGCATGCCGGCCAAAAGAAATGTTCAGCAATTATATCCAAAGTTTTGGGCACTCCGAAGTGTCCACGAGTCCACCACAATGTGCTTCCCTAACAAACAATTCACGCAAAGAGCAATTAGGGATACACAATTTATTTTCCTTAAAAAGAAATCCATCTTGAAGATTAAACCTGTCATAAGGACCCAACTTACATTCTGCAAAAACCTTGCCAAAATCGAATCATTAGCATAAAGGCCCTTGATTTGATCAAAACCCATCAGCTTAGAAGTAAGAGTAGAGACCAAGACATACCTTCTTGACAGTGCATCAGCAACTACATTCTCCTTTCCTTGCTTGTAAGCAATCACATATGGGAAAGTTTCAATAAATTCAACCCATTTTGCATGTCTGCGATTAAGCTTACCTTGACTCTTCAAATATCTCAAGGATTCATGATCAGTCTTAACCACAAACTCTCTAGGCCACAAATAATGTTGCCATGTAGCTAAAGCCTTTACCAAAGCATATAGCTCTTTGTCATAAGTTGAGTAGTTCAATGTAGCTCCACTCAACTTTTCACTAAAGTATGCAATAGGCTTGGACTCTGCATCAAAACAACACCTATTCCTTTTCCAGAAGCATCACATTCAACCTCAAAAGACTTAGAAAAATTAGGTAATTGCAAAAGAGGAGCAGAACATAATTTTTCTTTCAACAAGTTAAAAGCATCATCTTGGTCTTTCCCCCATGTAAAAACCTTATCTTTCTTGATAACTTCAGTTAGAGGAGCAGCAATGGTGCTAAAATCTCTAACAAATCTTCTATAAAAACTAGCAAGCCCATGAAAACTTCTAACCTCAGTTACACTCTTGGGTTTAGGCCACTCTTTGATTGCCTTGATTTTATCTTCATCAACCTCAACTCCCTTAGAACTGACCACAAAACCCAAGAATACCACACGATCTACACAAAAGGCACACTTTTTGAGATTAGCAAACAATTGTTGTTTTCTAAGAACTTCAAAAACTTGCTTTAGGTGTTCTACATGCTCATCTAGAGTTTTAGAAAAGATCAAGATATCATCAAAATAAACCACCACAAACTTTCCATGAAAATCCTTAAAAACATGATTCATCAATCTCATGAACGTCTTGGGTGCATTAGTCAAGCCAAAAGGCATAACTAACCACTCATAAAGCCCATATTTGGTCTTAAAAGCAGCTTTTCCATTCATCTCCAGGATTCATTCGAATCGATGGTAACCACTTTTAGATCAATTTTAGAAAAGATTTTGGACCCATGCAATTGATCCAACATGTCATCACGACGAGGAATAGGATGACGATACTTTACCGTAATCTTGTTGATAGCTCGACAATCCACGCACATCCTCCAGATCCATCTTTTTTGGGCACCAATAGAACAGAACCGAGCAAGGACTCGTGCTCTCTCGCACAAACCCCTTTTAAGCAACTCCTCAACCCGCCTTTGCAACTCCTTTGTCTCTTCAGATTATTCCTATAAGCGAGCCTATTTGGAATCCGTGCACCGTGCACAAAGTCAATTTGGTGTTCAATTCCACGCAAAGGTGGAAGACCTTTAGGAATATCTTCGGGAAAGATATCATCAAAATCCGCAAATGAGAAAAAACACTACTTGGCAAAGAAGAAGTTAGTAGCTCAGAATTAATCAAGACTTCTTTGTAAGTAAGTAGTATTATGGGCAGTCCCTCTTTTCTTGCATTCAAACACTCTTTGGCTTTTATATAGAGACTCTTTTTTTTCTTTTCCTTAGCCTCTTTCCTCTCACCAAAACTTTCTTTTTTTCCACTCAAACCCTCTTTTACCTCTTTGCTTAAGTTCGCCCTCTTCTCTCTCTCTTGGCCATCTTTCATTTCTTTTCCCTCAAGCTCACCTTTTTTCGTCCCCTTTGTTTTCCCATTGATTCCCTCAATCTCTTTTGATCTTCAAACACACGAGAAGGTGTTAAAGGTGCAAGAGTATACTTCTTGCCATTAAGCTCAAGTGAATATCTATTCTTCCTTCCATCATGAAAAGTATTCCTATCGAGCTCGCCATGGACGACCAAGCAAGATATGACAAGCTTGCATAGGAATGACATCACAAAGAGTATCATCCTCATACCTCGCTAACATTGAATGAAATCATGCATTGTTTGTTGACTTTCAGTTCACCACTATCATTCAACCATTGGAGTCTATAGGGCTTAGGGTGTTTCATGCATGCAAGCCCTAACGTATCTACCAAGTGTGAACTCACTACATTAGCACAACTACCACTGTCGATAATCATAGAACAAGTTCTCCCCCTTATCCCACACCTAGTATGGAATATATTTTCCCTTTGTTCTTCATTATTGACTCCCAAATTGATAGCCATAATCCTCCTAACTACTGCAACCAAACCATTATTAAAAGGAAGTTCTACATCATCTTCACTCACACCTCCCTCTTCTTCCTCTTTCTCACTTTTTTTTACTCTCATTTTCTCCATCAAAAATCTTCCTAGCTACCCCAACAAAACCACTATTAGGCAACTCTACGTCATCTTCACTCACACCTCCCTCTTCTTCCTCTACCTCACTTTTTTCACTCTCATACTCTCCATCTTCTTTCATGAGAATATTTCTTCTATTTGGACATTCATGCATCATATGCCCTCTTCCATGACATTTGTAACATTGAATAGAACTAGAAGGTTTTGGTGATTTAGGATTAAAAGTTTTACCTCCCTCCTTGTCATGTACTTTGGCCTTCCCTTGCCTTCTTGAGGCCTAGAAGTCACATCTTGTTTCAGCCATGGCTTCTTTGAATTGGTGTTTGGCCGACTCCTCCACGAGCTAGCTTGCTTGCTTTCTTTTAATTTTCTTTTCTACTTTTACAGCCATATCCACTAACTCATCTAAAGTTACATATTGTTGTATCTCTACTACATCGCCTATTTCTTTATTTAAACCATTAAGAAATCTAGCCATAGTGGCCTCTTCATCTTCCATACAATTAGCTTGGATCATAGCCATATCCATAGCTTTGAAGTATTCATCAACAAATCATGGTTCCCTGCTCCAATCTTCGAAGACGCATTTGTAGGTCTCTTTGAAAGTGGGAAGGCACGAACCTCTTCTTCATGACTCTCTTCATCTAGGCCCTGACAAAGAATGGGTGGTTCTCCATCTTGTTGTCTATCCTTGTAAGCTTTTTCCACCAAATAGAAGCATAGTCGAAAATTCAACAACGGCAAGCTTTACCTTCTTAGCTTTTAATAGTTGTGACAATCAAAAATGGCTTCAACTTTCCGCTCCCAATCAAGGTACAAGTCTGGATCTCTTGTGCCTTTGAAAGTTGGCATCTTCATCTTTATGCTATTAATGTTATCATCTTCCACTCTTCCTCGTTGTCCCTTCCTATCTCTCCTACCCTATCTAGATTTACATCAAGATCATCAACAAAATCATCTATAGGGTTTTCTTGATTTACAATTGGGGCATGGGGCATATTTCTTCTATTTTGAGGCCTAGGATTATTTTGTGGTTGTACAATATGCTTGATCTCCCCTCCTAAGTTCAGCTATTGTCTCATTTTGTTCAAGAATGGCATCCTTGATCTCTTGAAATTGCAAGGTCCATCTTTCAAATTGTTGGTGCATAGCTTGTAGAGTGAAGTCATTTCTTCCTCGGATCTCGGCTTCTTGACGAGCCCTCCTTTCATCTTCACTACCACCTGTATTGGTCATTTCCAAAACTATTTATCACTCAAACTTTGGCTTTTTTTTTTCCTCAATTGTTCTCACTCACTCTTGCCTTTTTCCACTCAAATAACCTTTGGAAAAATACTTTATGGATTTATAATTAAACCCCACTAGAATCAAGCCCTTAGTAGTAAAATAAAGAATTTTGGGGCACTAAAGAAAATGAAGAACCAATCCTAGAAAGAATTAGAATTTAGTTGAAATAAGACTCGAACAAAAAGGACTTTTTTTTTTAACAAGATCAAAGGAGTAAGAAAAAAAAAATTGATTGCTTCTTAGCTTTAAAGATCTAGGATCCCCTCTTCTTGTTTTCTATCTTAATCTTTAGAAAACAAATAAATGGAAGAAATTTCTTGAAGAGCAAACACAAAACTTTTTTTTTTTTTTGTTATTTTTTTTTCGTCACTGTTCACTGCTACAGTACTTTTTTTAATTTTTTTTTTTTTTGCTCTTTTTTTTTTTTTTCAAGAAATACCCAAGATTATCAAGAACGGAATCTTGATAAAACCGCTCTGATACCACTTGATAACAATGAGGTTAGGGAAATCCCAAATTAATATTTAAAATATGTGCAGAAGCAAAAATAGAAAATAATCTGAAAAATAAAGATATGGGAAATTCAGGGAAATAGTTCCAAGAACATCCAAGAATGTAAGTTCTAAAAATTGAAAAGATCCAAGTAACAACGAATTGGTTATTGGATGAACCAAACGCCTTTACTTGAGAAACGAATCAAACTTAGAATTCGGATCTTGACCGCTTCCTGAGTAACGTTAGACAACAATTAGTATGTGTACTAATCGCCTTCTAAGAATACCAAGAAGAAACCAAAGATATCAAAAAGAAGTTATCTTACTACCTTGAACTATGAACTAGCTAGGTCGAAAGATAAATCCAATTTAATTCCACAAAGGTTCAAAAGAACTCTCAATATAATATATTCTTCAAAATCTGATTTACAATGAATGACAATCACCCCTTTATATAGTTGTAAAGAAGGAGTCTGGTCAAAATAGAATAAATGGGAATTATCTTCCCTAGAAGCATAGAAGACTTCCCACACTTGGACAAGGCGATCAACATAGATTAAAACAACCTAGAAGACTACCCACACTTGGACCAATGCAAGTCAACATTGATTAAAACAACAATTAAATATTTATTCTAGAAACTAATATTTGGGCTAATTATGGGTTGCTGGAAACTTCTTCTTTTGGGGCTGATTTGGGTCTCATTCCATCTCACTTTGGACTTTAATTTGGGCCTCCAAATAAGTGTAAGACTTGAGGAAAAAATCTGAATTGGTGGAGCTCTTCTTCCATCACAAGACACTTTTGAATTGTTGATTGCAACCCATTAAGCTTGTCTTGCAATTTCCTCGTTTGAGATCTTGTCATGGGTCTTCTTGCAACTTCCAAATCTTCATCCACGTCCTTCAATAATTCTGAGCTACCATGGATGCTATCAACGTGTATTTGAGATATTCTTGTGATGTGATTATGAGGCATTTATTGATGATGATTGAGATGGAACATATACATATCTTACTGTACATTTGACAGCGGGTGACAATGTAGCCTAATTATGAGCTCGTGGTCTGAGGTTCGTTCCGAAATGAATGGTACATAGACACCATGGGTCCCCTGCAAGTCATGGATATTTGGGGAAAACAATACCATTTAGCATGTGTACAGATATGTGAAAGAGCTGGAAACTTCATTGTTTATTATTTTACTTTCGGCTTGAGTATTGGTGTTTCACTGTTGATAATTGATGATTGATTCTGAAAGAGGATTATTTGAGGATATTTATTGTGATTCATGTTTGTTATGCTTGTATGCCTATTCTATTATTTTTATGTGTGTATGATAATCTTAGTCGGCCTACGATACCTACCAGTACGGGTTGTTTGTACTGATCTACACTTGCTGCACTTTTTTTCTGTGAGTGCAAATTTTGAGCCAGAGACGTCTTCTAGACCTCGCATCTGGTTGAGGTTATTCGTTACCAAGATTAGAGGGTCAGCTCCTATCCATGCCATGTGTCACGACCCGACTAGAAGCTATGATAGGTACCCGGGGCTAACCACCGAGCACCGCTCATACCATTATCCATCGTACTGATCAAGCGTTCATTCATTAATCTTATACTCAAATCATAGGAAACCATTTTTCACTTCGAAACATAATTACCTTTATATTCATAAGCCCTTCGGCTATCAAAATAATATACATATGATAAAGACATCGTGAGACCATACTACCCACACATACGTATCTACGAGCCTCTACTAGAGTGCTAGACATAGGGACGGGAAAGGACCCCGTCATGCCCAAAACATATATATACACAAAAGAATAAATAAATGGCACCTCCGGAATAATGGGGTGCTCTCAAAGTCTGCTAGTAGTTCCTACGAGTCTGGATCACCTCCCTGTCTACCTGTGGGCATGAACACAGCGTCCAAAGAAAACGGACGTCAGTACGAACATTGTACAGAGTATGTAAGGCATGAGTGAAATGAACATAGTAGAGGAATCATAAGACACAAGATGAAGATATAACCTGCTTAACCTTTAAGAGTGGATGCATTTCATACATATATCATAGATAATCGTAGTACATGTATCATCATATCAGATATATATCATCATCGTTATCCCGCATCCGGGTAACCATCATACGCCACCCACTAGTGGTGTCATGCCCGGCCCTCTAGGCTCGGTGTAACCATAGCAGCCTGCCTTAGCGGTGACATGCCCGGCCATCTAGGCACGGTGGAATCGTATACAGCCCGCCTTCGCGGTGACATGCCCGGCAATTTAGGCACGGTGGAATCGCATCGTCATATACTCATCATAAACTTAACATTACTGTACATCTCATAGGCATATCATGACTTTATCATAACTTAGCATCATTATACATTTATCATCAAAACATACATTAGAACTTGAATGCAACTATGGCTATGTCGGGGTGATATAAGGTCGTGAACCCCCGATTACATTATGGAGTAATCATAATCATCATATCTCACCTTGAGGGGACTAACATTTTAAGGTGAGTGTACACAAGGAAAAGCATCAGTGGAACCACACTTAGGATCATTAACCTCATGGACATCGTACCTCACTTTAAGACTCTTTATGCTTAACTCATCATCATTATCATGCTTGTATCGTATCTCCTTCCTCTATCCTATGTGTATGTAGCTCTTTATAGTCATGGACTCATAATTTCCATTATTTAGGAAGATCATGGAAAAATAGGAAGATTCATGCCATAGGAGTCATGCCTAAGAAGGAAAGGATTAGCCTTACATACCTCTTTCGTTTAACAATTCTCTCGCCTAATTGTTCTCCTTCAATGCTCACGTTTCTACCTTCAAGAAAGTTCGTATTAACATTAGCTAATCAATTACAAGAACGTGCTTACTAAAGCTAGAGAAAATTGGGCAGCATTTGCTTTGTTTATAACTTTCCTCCTATTACATATCAACTCCCAAACATCCATAACGACATTCACAATATTATAAGCAACAATCATCATTCATCTACATTACCCACATTTCACAATATCACTTCAACTCCTCCCTACTCATGGTCATAGTTCACGATTACATTTTCTCACATATAATGCTTATCCCATATTCTAAATGTCATTTATAACATACTTACAAGTACAACATCTCGAGAATCATGATTCATTTCAACTACAACTCAAAAATCTCATTATTCTCTCATACATGACCCATTTTCTATCCCCTTCTACCATCCAAGTCTTTCAACCTCTCATTACCTTAAACAACATGGAATGAAGATAAAACTTACCTTAGATAGTGTAGGAATAAGCCTTGAGCGGAAATACTCCTCTCACACCAAAACCCTAGTTCACTTCCATTGGAATTTCTTGGCTTGGATGAACTTCAATGAGTTTCATACACTTGATTTTGTTGGTTTGATGAAGTTAATCACCAATATCTCTTGAGTTCTTGTGGGTGAAGAGTGTAGAGTTCTCTAGAATGTTCTTGAAGTGTGGAGAGGAGAAATAAAATAAATTAAATGAGAGAGGGTCCTTATATTAATTTTAGAAGCTGTCTCGACCAGATTCTACGGACCAACATACTGGCCGTATAATTTATACTGGCCGTATGTATGGCCGTAGATCTAGTCCAGTGAAGGACCCATTCTGGTCACAACATACGGCCAGTACGTTGGGCCGTATAATGCCCAGCTTTTCGAAGTTCGTTCTCGTCGACTCGTTTGACCTTCAATCCTTATGGAACCTTCTTGACACTTATTCAACACCTGATTACCAATCCATTGGACGTTATAGCTCTATTCCAAAACATCATTAAGTCATAATTAATTCGATACTCGTAAATCCTACCCGACACACAACATATACCTTGCTTTCCTTGACAGCTTTCTTCCCTCACCTCAAATGTCTTTGAAATCTCGATTAGGATCATCAAATACTATTTCTTAGTCACCAAGACATCGTATACTTCATGCCCTTCGTTAGTCTATTCACTGTATGTGATACAATAATGGAAACGCGGAAACGAGAAATTAAGAAGATAAACAAAAGGAAAAGAAAGATAGATAGATTGACACAAAAATAGGCACAATTAGGCAACCAAGGTTCTTCAATAACCAAGACCTCTAATTACACTCTAGATAGCACCAACCTCTTAGATGACCTCAAGAGAATTGAATTCCCAAGCAACCAATCCTCTCAACAATCAATAATCAACAAGAGCCTACCAAAGGCCTCTCACAAGTTTCTCTCTCTAGAGATAACCCTAAAAACACTCAAAATATTCATAATTCATCAAAAGTCCCCCAATCAAATAAAAGACAAGCTATATATACAA